>NC_056749.1:484952056-485252056 GCF_019279795.1 Protopterus annectens | reverse complement strand
TCAAGATCTACAAGAGATGGCTTTGAAAATTAGATGAACTGGATAGAAAGCTTTCCTAACTACTGCTGAGACATGATCAAAAAATAACGAATTATCAGCAAGATCACCTAATCTCTTATGATAGTGTCTGACTGGAGGGGAGTCTCACCTATATGGGACAGGAAAATGTTTGGTTTATCAAAATTAACTATATTACATTTTTTTCACATTAGTTTGAAACCATTATCCTTGCAGCAATAGTTAACACAGTGTAATCCATACTGGAGCCACCTGTGAGCAAATGAAAAATGAAATATCAACTCACAGCTTACAGCTGTTTGCAAACTTTGATAACCATAATCCAGAAGTACTGGTTGAATAGCTGAGAACAAGATGCAAAATAGGAGAGGGCCACACACTAAGCCATGTGGCTGGAATACTACTGGTACCTTTTTTTTTTTTTTTTGCTTTCAGATGTGACACCTGTGGCTCTAATCACATGGGTTCCATCAGAAATCCTGTCCTACAAAATAGCTATCTACTATCAGAGCTGTGATGAAGTTCAATTAAAGTGAATGAAAGAGCTCAGCAACTTGTAAACTGTGTCTGTGTGTTGCTATGAAAGTCTTCTGAATGTTATTTTGCTGGGTCAATTATTTTCATTAACCACATAGTGGTTTTTGTTTTATTTTTTATTTTTTTGTTGTTGTTGAAAAGTTGGAGCATTGCCATTCACCTGTCCTGTTTATTATAGACATCCAATCCTGGTGTACACTGACTGCTTTCCCCACTCTGGTTTGCCTGCCTTTCAGTATGCCAAGCTTCCTTCATGCAAAAGCCCTGATTTTTTGAGCCATCCGTGATCTCCCTCCTAGATTTATTCAGCTTGACCAGTACTGCCCTCCTCTTCCTCCTTTCTGCTGCATGTCTAAATAAAACCTTTGTTCTCCTCCGTGAACCATTCTGCCAGCTTTCTTTGGACTGCTGCCTTCATCGTTTGTAC
This sequence comes from Protopterus annectens, assembly GCF_019279795.1. Classification (NCBI taxonomy): domain Eukaryota; kingdom Metazoa; phylum Chordata; order Ceratodontiformes; family Protopteridae; genus Protopterus; species Protopterus annectens. The sequence goes on along the minus strand of NC_056749.1, from coordinate 485,251,074 downwards.
TTGCATTCCTAGAGTGTACATCCTCTGCATCCAGTATACCATCTCCTTTTGTCCTAAGTACTAGATTACATTCCTACGCAGCCACATTGGTATTTTCCTCATTTCGCATTCTGCCTCTTCCTCATTCACTTGCCCGCAATCCTGAATACTTTGTCCTTAGCCCATTCTCATAGTTTGCTCATTTGCCTCTGGCCCCTAACTCATCTCGGACACTATCCTGCATGTCAATATACTGCAATCCCCTTAAGTCTCACATCATCTTTGTTCTTGGTTTCTTACTGTTCTCCTCATATTACACTACACTGTAGCATAATCACCTGGCTAACTATGCATGGACTTACACCTGTACCCACCATCACCTTCAGTGGGAACACATAATAGAATTCTATGCTTTCTGGCACATTCCCATAACAACTGGCTGAACTCTACCAGATCTAGGAAGTGTGACACCTCTCATTCCCAACTGCTTAAGACTTAAGATCTTCGTGAGTATATAATCCTCCTCCTCCTGCCTCGCAAATTATTTCCGCCCAGTTTCTCTCATTCTACTTCTTGCCTTGATCTGTGGGAGGTCTGATATACTGCATGCATCTATCACCAGTCTTCCACTCCTCCACTGTAAGTGACAGAGCACTTCACCCTCATTTTTTTCTTCCTTTGTCATTCTTAAACAGATTCCCTGGGAGCTCCCTCTCCTGCTCCTTCAAGTACTAGTTTATGTTTCTGTGATTTCTAAAATGTCTGCCATCCCTCCTTAAAATACTTTTTGCAGCTACCCAATATTTTGTTTGATTTGTGAACAACTGGAAGAGCAGAAAATGATTCAGATTAACAGTCACTGAAGTGAGGGCATGTGTGTGGATATCAGTAGCAATAGAGAGCATGTAATAGGCAGGATTGTTTTGGGTAAGAGAAAAATGCTGATGTCTTTCAATGTGGTTAAGAGAAGACAAATACTATTTGTGAAGCTGTTAATCCAATAGCAAAGGAATGGAGGACCAAACCAAGATGCAAAAAATATCCAAAGGTTTATTGCACAAACGCTCTAGCGAGAAATGTTAGACCACACACTCCAAAAGGGAAACAAGCTGTACTTTACCACTAAATATATTATTTTAATAAAGTGAACTGAACTGATCTATACCCCAGAAACAAAGCAGCATAACATAAGTGCAAGCACACAGAAGTGGCACTACTTTAAAAGGCGTACTGTCTCTTACTTTAAACTAATACATCCCAGGCTGCAGCAGTTTCAACAGAGCAGCATTTAGTTTGCTTAAGCCACCACAGAGCTGTGCAGCTGCTTGCAATAGGAGAAAAGGGAAAAACCAAACCAGAAAACTTACAGTTCCAAAAACATTTTAAATCCTAGGGAACAAACATAGAAGAAACAATCAGTGAAATGCTGTATTATAAGGATTGTTATGAATACGTCATATGGGCATACTGCAGCATTCCTTTGAACAAACCTGATCAATGAGCACCCTGTGCCCAGCAAAACTAACCAATCAGGAAAATGAGCATCAATCCCGTGGGGTGGATCTGACTTTCAATAGGAGAAGTAAGTCACACTTCTACCAGCAAGCAACCCTGTTTGGGTGACAGACCACAAACCTGGCAGAATACCTCCTGTCACATATACACTCTTCCATATCACTATACCTGGCTACTGACATGTAAAACAAGACACTGGCAAGATATTTTATAGCAGATTAGACATGTTTCAGTCTTTATCAACATCACAGTTACGTGATTAATTGGATGGAGAAAATGAAGACTGGAGGGAGGAGACAGATGAAGAAGTGTTCAAAGATTCAGTTAGGAAACACAAAGTGAATAATTATATTAACACCTTTTGGTTCTTTTCATTTAGGTAACAGTAACTTTTAACTCTGATAGTGACTTTGCTCCTGACCATACCAATTCCTCTTCCTACACACAGGTCCTTCTGTACTAAATCTAACAGAAATAAAAGTAATACAATACACATGCAGCCTTTTATATGTAATATTTTTTGTTAATACTGTCATGGTTTCCCTTCTATGAATTATATTTTACATAACACTACGTAGGATCTGGTGTCCCCTTAATCTGCTGCCAGCCTCCCCCAGTGGTTTCATACAGAAGGTATAGATTGCAGAAAGAATTCAGAGGCCAGGCCATTATAAACATTAACAGCCAATATTAGCTCAATTTAACAAGAAATATATGGTACCTTAATAGTGGGGGGAGCTAAAGGTTACTTATGCTTTTTCTATATGTAGCTGATATTTTTCTAATACCAACATACCAATGCAGAGAAATACGGAATGGAAGGCTAAACCTTACAATATGAGATATACTGTGGTATAAAGTGAACGGTGATGGGCTGGATTATGATCCAGCCTGGGATTCTTCTTTTGTTCTGATATTCCTGTGTAATCTAATAGAAAAAGCAATTAATAGATGGTCAAAATAATAAAACTACCTTGCTGCTTAATGGACAGAAGTGGGAATGCTTGGGTATGCAGGAAACAAAGGTGAGGGAGAGGAACTGCAGGGTGACTAATGCATGAAAGAAAGTAACACTCTGGAGAACTGGTGTGGGAAGAAGTTTATTATGACTGAATTAAACGTTTGTTACAAAGTTGATAACTGCATTTTGGCAGATTGTTTGGTGAGGAGTAAAGTAGAAAAGGTAAAATGGATTCTGTCACTCACGCCTTTATACATGAGGAATAATGACTGGCTTTTCCTACATGAGCATAACTTTTTGGAGAGGATATGGAATAAAAGGCAAGTGCAGGAATTTTTTGTTGTACTCAAAACAGTATTTGGAAGAAGTGATCCGTGCAATACCTTGAGTGCTCCTTTATGACAAAATAGGTTATATGTTCATAAAAACAGAAAATGAAATACCTTTGTACTGTATTTTATAATATTGAACAAGGAGGCTGGGAACAATACCAAACTTTGAGACTGACTACTACCTTATTATACAATGTAGAATTTGATTTGAAAGTTTTTGTTGCAATCATTAAAAGTAGAGAAATAGAGATGGAACAGTGGAAAAGGATTAATGTAAAGACATTATTAAGATTTCTAAATTATAATTGTACTAAAGAAAACTTTAAAGGAGATATTTACTGTGTGATTTTTGTTAGAAAAAAATTTATTTTGATTGATTCTGTTTTTAGTTGGTTATTTTTGGTTTTTGACTTTGGTTCCCAGCTATGATGCCTTATGTGTTGAGTGTGCACACCCTTCCTGTGTATGCATGGCTTTTCACTGGGTGTTCCTGTTTCTCCCTACATTCTAAATACATATTGTAAGTGAATTGTCAATCCTCAAAATTGCCCAAAGGGTATGTGTTTGTGTGTGTGTGTGTGTGTGTGTGTGTGTGTGTGTGTGTGTGTGTATAGACGTATTTTTCCAGTGATAGAGTGGCATCCCATCCACAACTCATTCTCTGCATTGGTGGTTCCAGGATTTGTTTCTTGTCTGGACAATGAATGCAGCTGTCCCACCCCCCACCATATAGCCTCACAACCAGTCATGCAGTGCTTTTGTTTTGGTAAGGTCTCTCTGCAAGGCGATGGCATATGAAGCATAAATACATATACACAAGACAATGTATTTTGGCTGATAGATAGGCTATTCATTCCAGTGAGCACTAAATCTGTATTTTCTCTGTCATCAGTTATATAATATGCCTCTACTAGAAAAAAATCAGATGAGTCCTGGCATACCTTGAAGAATACAAGGAATGTATTTCCCTTTCTTATAACTCCCAGCAAGATCATTTTAGGAGCACAAAAATCTGCACTACTTCATAAACAGTGAATGGATTGCATGTCATGCTCATGTCTGCAATACTTTGTACACAGCGAATGACCATAACTCATGTTCATGACTGCAATACTTCGAAACAGCGAATGTGCCACACCTCATGTTCATGTCTGCAATACTTAGTAAACAGCGAATAGTCATACATAATTTTAATTTCTGCAATAGTTTTTAAACAGCAAATGGGCTATACCTCATGTTCATACAAATAAAGCTCACTTAGAGTACAGATTCCCCCTGAACTTTCCAGCAACACTTTTAAATGTATTCTTTTGAAACTGTTCATGTTATTACACAGTCTTAACACTCCAAGTCAGACTGGAAACCAGTCACAAGTGGAGTCCCACAGGGATCGGTCGTGGGTCTCTGCTGTTTGGCATCTACTTCTCAGAAGTCCAGGCCAACACGGAGGGACTCTGGCTGACCAAGTTCACAGACAACTGCAAGCTGGGAGCCATTATTAACTCCCCAAGTGATATAGACATCCTACAGAAAGGCCTCACTGAGACCAATGACTAGTGTCGAAACCATGGCCTTAAGCTTAATGCCAAAAAAATGCGTCATCATCCCTTTTGGGAAAAACTCAGTTCCCACTAATTACCACATTGATGAGAGCCCACTCAACACTGAAGACATTATAAGAGATCTGGGGACACAGGTTGAGAGCAACCTCTCCTTCGACCACCACATTGCCACTGTGGTCAGAAAGTCCTTTTATGTGGCACATCTCATTACCAAAGGTTTTGTATCTAGGAAGAAAGATGTCATCATCTCTCTCTACTCTTCCCTCATTAGGCCAATCATCGAGTATAATGCCCCATTTGGTATGTACCTCACTAGACTCATGCAACAGCTGGATAGGCCACAAAAGTACCTCACGAAGAAGATCCTAGGCCTTAAACACATGTCCTACATGAACAGACTCAAATTTCTCCAGCTATTCTCTGTCTCATATCATCTACTAAAAGGCAATCTCTGCTTGACTTAAAAAGCCATGTCTGACCCACCTCTGTTAGAAAGAAATCCCAAACCTTCCGCACCACATGCTCCAGAGACCTCAACCTCATTACCACAATCAACAGAACATGCAGGAGGAACAAGTTTATAACCCAGAGACTGCCCATGCTCTGGAATAGACTTCCCATACATGTCAAGCAGAGTACCTCACTGGCCCTCTTCAAGAGAAATCTTGATGAGAGGATGGGAAATAGACAGTTCACCCCGGGGAATCACTTCAGTGGCTCTACTTGGCACTGGGAACTAACGTCGGGCTGCACAATGCCAGGGCACTTCTATGGGCTAGACTTATATTAGCCTAGTACACACCTATGAACCTATGAACATGTTATCACTATTTATTTTAATAATGGCTAATAACTGAAAATAAAATTCAGACACATTAATAATAACTGAATGCACACATATTTTACAGCATGTCATAATCAAGTTTTCAAACAATATTAAAGCGTTCCATGTAAACAGTACGTATAATCATATACAAGAACTATGTTTATATGGCTAAGGCATTACAGCTACAGAATGGGATTGTAGCTAGGAGAAATTAAAGAATGTATACCTTCTGCTTCACTTTAGCTTTCCAGACTTGTTTTTACCTTTAGGAATTACAAGAAGCATATAGTGTCCCTTAGTAAGGTATTACTTTGAAACTCACTTGTACCGTGGAATAATCAGTGTGGGAGCAATCCACTCTGGAAAATCTATTACATTTTGGTGCAACGATATTTTAAACTTTCACTTTTAAAAGGCACTGCAGCAACAGAGTAGTTCTGTTGAAAACTTCCTGTTGGATATTTGTTCAATATGTTCTCCAGCTTCACTGGGAATAATTCCATTTTTAGACAGTACACATAAAAAGGCACAAGCTTAGCTGAAGTTTGCAAGAAATATGAACTCAGTGGAATAAAATGACCTCCCGTTGTCACAAAATAATGCAAATTATTATCTGTCCTTGACCATTTCTAGCATATTTCTTTAAGAAAATGCTATCACAATCAAGAGCAGCTCTAGTGATACTAAAAAGTTAAATTTACTTTGCTTTGAAGCAAACTATCAGGTAAACTACAAGTGCATTCCTTTACACAGCAGATTAGACAGCTCTCTTGTAAGAATAGATGAACACTATGACAAAAAACTTCCAAGCATACTCCACTACTACAGCATCATAAAAGAAGTTGCACAAACATTTCAGTCAATGATCCTGGCCATAAAGACTAAAGGTTTTAACTGCACTCTATAACTACAGCCTCAGAAGTTTCCTTTCCCCCAATGGAAAACATATCTGTCAACTGTACCGATTTTCTCAGAATGTCCATATTTCTGCCTCATATTTTTGGTCTGTTCCTCATAAAATTTACAGTTTTCTGGCAAATTATTGAGAATTAAAATCACTAAATAATACTAAATAATGACAAGCATATGAGTTTCAGACTTTATATCCTTCAGAAAATACATAATTACATGAAACCTGTTATTCTGGCAACTTTCTAAATTTATAGAAGCAATATTTAAAATCTGTTCTTATTTTTGGACCATTGTCCTCCCATTTTTCCTGGCTTTGTCCATATTTCTTGCACCGAGAGGTTGAGAGGTATGATCAAAACCTTTAAAATACTGTGGTGCAAAAGAGAAAAACAAAACAAATTTAAAGAGTGCATGAATGTTCAGTTAACCTTTTTCAAAAATCTCATGCAAGATGCTGGCTTCTTCTGTGTAGTCATCATTAACTAGTATGTAATAAGACAACAATTTTACAGCACAATAAATCCACAAGTTTACAGTCACTGTATGAACAAGACCAAGATGCACAATTCAATATTATAAGCTTACAGTTAGCTTTTTAGGAGAAAATAGTATAATATGGCAGATAATTTTAAAATAATGGGTTTCCAGACAGACCTATACTCTTCTTTACAAGACATAACCAGATGAATAATAAGTAAAATAAAATAGTTCCATTGATGACTGCTGCTTTCAAAGTAATCTGTAGGAGTATATATGTGACATAAATGAAGAACATTGCACCCTGTAGCCTTTCTGAAATGATGTTTGATTTTACCTGCTGCCCCCTGATAATCTACCACAACAATATCCAGGCTTGCAAAGTAGCATACAATCCACACATGTTTTTTCTGGAATCCAGTATCGTAACCAATTATGATAAGATCCACTATAAGAAAAGTGACCACAGACAGGACCACCACATAGTACACCTTATATCTTCAACTGCACAATGAGGAATCAACATTATGGCATGCACTATTCCCAGGAACAAACTTCTCTGATTAAACTTGATGAAATAATTCTAGTAACATCACTTATGTTTCACAGAGTGGAATTTGTTGCCATAGTAATGTGTAGATTTTTTCAGTTAATGACAAGGGACTTTCTGGATCTTCTCCTTCATTGTGAAGTTAGGTTTTATATCTTCTTTCCTCAAACCTAAAACTAACCCTAGTAGTTATGGTGTTCTGATGTTTGCACCAGATGTGCTTCACAAGTATCTTCACTTCTCAATTTGTTGCTCCTTCTAGTCAATCTTCTTAACTTTCTTAATAAAATAAAGCTAGCTAATGGCTGCAGACACTGGTCAAAACTTTAAAACATTAGGTCTAGTGTAACTGCAGCCCACAACCACAGTGATCTAGCTAGTGTCATTTGACTCCTAGGTGTGCTATCTAGATGTATGCACAGGTCTATTTCTAAATTCTGAAGTTTCAAAACTTTGAATTTCTTATGGCCAAGACCATAACAAAAGTTTTGAAACTTTGAAATGTAAATAATAAATAAAAACAAATAAATCTTTTTTTTTTATTTTTTACGTTTGCCACCCTGCAGCCCCCACCTACCCTGCTGATTAAATATACCAACTCCGAGATCGCACTACAGCAAGGAAAACGGTAAACATACCATTCCAAGCTGTATGGTGATCTCCATTTAAATGCTTTGAAGTTTCAAAACTTCGGTCTTATGGTCTCAACCATAAGAAATTAGAAGTTTTGAAACTCTGAAATTTAGAAGTAGACCCATAAGCACATAGAGGTCCAGTGTTATTTTATGTGCATGTGCAGTGAGAGAGAGAGAGAGAAAAAAGGGTGGAGATAGGCAGGCAGACAGACAAACATACTTTATGTCTAGAAGAGAAATTGTTTCCCCACCATAACCTTCTTACACCTAGCATGTTTTAAATATGGAGCGTAGGTAGTTACGGGGGGGGGGGGGTCACCCTCCTTACAAATGGAATTAATGAGATAAAGGACTTACATCTACCTGATATAATGCATTGTGTTTTTTATTGCTTAGAAACAGTAGCTGGCACCTTTCAAAAAATGTGGCAGCTGTCAAACAACACTAGTCCCATACCACTTTGTCAGACAAAGAAAAGAAATAAGAAGGTCCAGTGTTCTGAACTCTGACCCCACCAAGAAATCTCAATTTCTGTCCTTGGATGACAACTTCCAAAATTAGGTCAGCACAAATTGCCATGCACTAACAAAAAAATGCAACAGTCTTCAGATTAAAAAAAAAACAAACAAAAAAAAAACAGTTCTATAATATAATCAACACAATATTAAAGTAAGTTTGCACTCTCTTTCTCTAGTGATACAACCTAATGCAGGCTTGTTAAGACCAAAAAGAGCATTTCACATCAGTCAGAACACAATTTCAGCTACGGAAATTTTCAGAAATACCCCACATCTTTCTCCTTTACATCTAACTTAAATCTTCAGATTTAAAAAAAAGAAACCTCATGCTTGTTCAAATAATTATATATTTGTTTAAGTAACTGTGGTGCTATAATTAAGCCAAAATAAAAAAGCAGAACTATAAATAAGCAAGGAATCCCTATGATTGATGAATTACAATGTCTATCAGAACTTACACTGAGTGTGACTACATAAATCACCATAGATTTTAGCTTTCCTTCATGATGAAATGCATTAAACAATACAAAAACAATCCTTGTCATTCATCGTTCAACCTAACAGAGTGATGGACAGCTACCATGTCAGTTTGGTAAAGGTTGGCTGCATGATGTTTCTGGGAAGCTGTACTTCAATAATACTACCATCTCCCATGCTGCTTTTCTAGCCATTCCAACCAATTATGAAAATGAAGACTGGGTGCCCTAAAATATTAATCGTCATGGGATATCCAAGATGGAATATTTGGAGAGGGAAAACAATTATCAATGTATACTGTAGGATTTGCATTGTGATGGTGAACTAACAAGTTTCCATCCCTCAGTCAATATTTCATGTGTCACAAGCCAGATCTCTACATATTCCGTATATATTAATGAATATTAATGGGGAATGTCACCAGATTCACATTTTCAACTTTATATTTTATTAAAAGTAATTACTAAAACAAATTACATTTTTATTATAGTTGGTGTCACAGCATATTTCCTGTGACAGTTAAAACTTAAAAAGCTAGAAGCGTAACCATTTCTATAATTTTCCAATACTACATAGCACATTTTCTACAAACTGTGAATTGTACTCAAAGGACATCATGGCAATTTACAAACCAGCCCTGCGTTAGTGAAGTGCAGAATACTTACTTTGACAGATAAGAAGATATTGATTACATTTATATTAGGAGTGAGTTTATGAGACGACAGTTACGAATTAATTTTGATTTCTTAAAGCAGCTAGTATGATCCGCAAACTATAGTAAATTAACTCAATTAAAACCATCAATAATATTTCCAAAATTTATAGATAGGCTTTGTAAACTGAGGGCTAAAAAGCTTGAGCCCCACTCAGAAACCCACATTCTTGCCTTCCTCCCTATCATTTATTACATTTGTAGATTCTAACAAAATATTGCTTTCTTCTCTCGTTTAATATGTTTGTGCAATCTGGGTATATATATCTATATATATATAATATATATCTATATATATATATATATATATCTATATATATAAATATATATATATATATATATATATATATATATATATATATATATATATATATATATATATACATACACAGTACATATATATATATATATATATATATATATATATATATATATAGAGAGAGAGAGAGATACACAAATATATTTTAATTGAAACCACTGATTAGATATTTTAATAACGCCTGCCAACAGTGATCCATTTTACCAAATTAACTGTGACTTTACTAAGACAAAAATCAAAGACTGCTGTAGCCTTGCAATTTTGGTAAGAGTAGTCATATAGATATATGTTCATGGTTCATATGTTGTTATTAGGCTAATGACCACTAGGGCTCAAACATACAGCAGAGCACCCCTACCCATTTGGGTCCCAAGTTTCAGATGGAGGGGGGCCATGTTAGTAAGCAGGTAGTTAAGCATTTTTGTGTGGGAGGAGGGGGTGTTAGAATAATACTTTTCTTATTGACAGTCTCGGTCCATAAGAAACATCAGTGCCAGACTGTTGGTAAATTTACAACTTCCTATCCAATTGTCAAGGTTTCATTTGAATAGGGTCAGGGTGGGATGAACTCTGCTTTACATGGATGGGAGCCTAGTCCATAGTGTAGGGATCTTTTGGGGCATGTATTTGTATCTTTAGTATGTTATGTTTATGTCACAGGTGAAGTGCAGATTCCTGGATCTAGTGTTTCTGGTAATGTTTGTTTTCTGCATGTGCAACAGATCCATCAGGGCTTGGTCCGATGAAACCCTGTAAGACAGGCAAAGATCTCTTCTCAGCAGCCTGTAGGAGACTGAATACAGAGACAGAGCTTTTGGGTGATACAAGACAGGGCATTCATTCACTAAATTCACCTGGTGAGAAGCCTTTGTGAGCATTCCAAGTGTTGCAAGGGTCTGGTTAGATATGTGCCAAAGGGGACATTGTATTCAGTGATAGGCCTGATGAGGGCTGAGTAGAGTGTTGCTATAACTTCCTTGGACCTGGATGCCATGCCCTTACCTATAAGCTGGGTGACAGGGAATGATTTTCTTATTATCTTAGCTACATGATGGTCAAAGCCCAGATTGCTGTCTACATATTTTCCCAGATCCCTTATTATTGCATTGATTTTTATGGGTATTTTATCACTGGAGTAATTAACTTGGGTAGACAGTTTCCCAAAGGTATTATAATGCACTTTTTGGCACTGAGTTTTAGGCCATGACTTGGCCACCATTCATTTGTCTGTATTAAACCCACCTGCAAGATGTTTGTATCTTCTGGAGAATCTATAATAGCTCCCACTTTACAGTAATCTGTGAACTTAGTGAGCCAGAGGCCTTTATTGTTAGCCTTAGGTGCGGACCCAGCACAGACCCCTGGGGTACTCCACTGCTGCCTGGTCTCACGAATCCTGATTTCGTGGGTCCTGTCTATCAGCCAGCTAGAAATCCAGCTCAGAGAGCTTGTTAACAATATTTGAGTGGGGTATTGTTATCAAATGTGTTAGCCAGGTTAAGATGCACAGTAGTGCACTGTTTTACTGTCGTTCATTGCCTTGGTCACCTTTTCAAAGAAGGTTACCAGGTTAAGTAGAAATGATATTCCCTTAAAGCCAAATTGAAATGGGTCCAGTGTCTGTAGGTTGCCAATGTCTTTATCATTTCCATGATAATTTCTTCCATGGCTTTCCATATTAGGCTTGTTAGACTGATAGGTCTATAGTTGCCTGGGTCGATTGATGGTCTGCCTTGTGAAGGGGAATGGCTGTTGCAGTCTTCCATTCATTGGAATGTAGCCTGTTTTAAGGCTGTAGTTGAAGAGTGACTCAAGTGGTCCTGATATGTCATGTTTTAGACTGTTGAGGATGTTGTTGGGACCCATGGAGGTGGTTGTCTTGGCTTTAGCGAGGGGGGGGGAGTTGAAGTTTTAGTTGCATTTATCAGCCAGCAGATTTGCTATGTCACCCTGACTGATGTAGGTGGTACCATTCACCACAGTTCAGCACATTGTTGTGTGTTACCTCTAAGGTTCCGGACTTAGCTGATGAAGGCCTTCTGACTGTCCTTATTAGCCTGTAAGACTATCCTGACCTCATAGTTGGCCTTGTTGGATTTAATTAGACCTCTTAGCTTTTTGTTCAGTTGTATAAAAGACCACTTGTCTTTAAGGGAGTTGCTTTTCCTTATTTTGGCCATCTATTTTCTTCTTTTATTATATCCCCTATTTAAGTGAGGATTCCACTAGTGGAGTTTGTTTTTTTAGCATTTCTTTTTGGTTTATTTCTCATATGTATTGCAGCCTCTATGCAGCCATTCACGTTTGTATACTGACTAATTCACACAGCCACACAGAATAATTCTGCATAAGTAGCTGTGGTCTCGGGGTTGGGGATGCAGTTTGTTTTTGAATAGTTCCCAGCTGTTACTGGTTTAGCTGGATTTTCTGGGTTGATTTTTTTACTTCAAACAAGACATCTCTGTGATTTGACCACACTAGTGAGGAAATGATGAGGGGGATGCAACACTCCCCTATTTTGATGAGTACCAGAAGCAGCATGCCTGATCGTCTGCTTGCAAAAATCACCATCTGTTCCAGGGTATTTGTGTTAATAAGGTGCAGGAAGCACTGTGCCTGTGAGTCTGAGGCAGTGTACATTTCCCAGTCTATAAAGGAATAGTTAAAGTCACCCATGAAAAGGGTGTTTGGGTGGATGGTGAACGCCTCTGGTAGGTTTAAGTAAGAGTCATGAGTCGCTGGGGGCATAGATGGTGACATGTAGCTAGCCACTATATGGTGAACTTACCTATGGTGAATTGCACATGGATGAGCTCCATGGCATCATTCTGTTTAACCAACCTACAGGTATGTTTGCTGCTAATGTACATCAAGATACCTCCACCTTTGGCCTCAGTCTGTGCTGTTGTTGAGCTAAATATGTGGAAGGCACTGTAGACTTCCACTTCGGGAGTACTTTCTATGGTTTTCAACCCAGTCTCAGTCATGGCACAGATGCCTACATTCTCCAGAGTGAGGAGGCTTGAAGGATACAGAGATTTTTGTTTAGGATCTGACCACTGAGGAGTAACACATTAAGGTTGCTTGTACACTTTTTTACAGTGTTGATAGTTTTGTCTTTTTGGCATGGCCTACAAATATCTGAAAGCCTAGGATGGGCAGGTGGAACCCATCCTTGGCAATGCAATGTGGTCTTTTGACCATGTTCTCCCATACTAACAGACACTGCATCTTCATGGAGTAACACCAACAACTAAGCTAATTATTAAAATCAATCATTTTATGTTCATACTATGGCAGGATCCTTGTTGAAGGTAGAATGTTGCTCAGCACAAGGCTTATACCTATCTGTAACACATATTCCAAGAGATCCTTTATGTCTGTCTTCATATAATCTAGTGAGGTATGCCTCAGGTCATTTACACCGATATGGCCTATGACAGAATCATATTGGTACCTGGTGTGCAGTAACAAATGCATACATGATACTGTAGATCCTGGCTCCAGATTGGTAAATAACTGTTCTCTTCTCTTCATCTAATCCAGTGAGTAGAACATGTGTGTGTCACACAGTGGAGTCCCCCACAATGATAAGAGAATTAGGTAAAGTACATGTTGTCTTATGGACCTTGCACTTGGGGAACTATTAGCATCAGTTTATGTGAGATGTTTGGTCTTGCTTTTGGTATGTGCTTTAGTGATTGCCCAGGAGCAGTGTTGCCATTAGATGGCTTATGAGGTCTTTGAAATTTGGGGAGGCTTCCTTTAAGCTCCTCAGCATAAAACATAAAAAAATCTGTGTGTTTGTGGTGAACGGTGTGTGTGAGGGATGTAGTGTGGGTATTTCTGACAAACTCATTTGCAGGCAAGATTTTTGCCTCCAAAGAAGTTTGTATTGACATCTCCTGCATACTGTGTTATTTGGTTAAACAGTTATCTGAGAATATGAGACAATTGCTACATTGTCTTTAGGATGCCCATATTAAGAACTGGGTTTTAACAGGGATTTCTTAGGGTAGTTTCTGGCAGTGTTATATGATGCACAAGCTATCTGCTCTAAGCTTATTTCCATACAATGCCACACTGTTTAACAGGTTTCAGATATACCCCTAACTTGATAGGTAAGTTTTACTGTCTAAGCATTTGTTATTATGCAGTGCACTGCCAACCACCGCTGCCCAGAGGCCAACTCCACTAAGAGAAAAAAACTTGAAAACTGACTCCTATGCCATCTAGCCAGTAAATAACCACACTTTGAGCTTCCTGCAGTGCTTTCAAACTCAGAGAGATGAGGTAAACATCTTCTATCACAATATGTCTGATCCTGTAACTTCTTAATGTAAAAGCACAGCAAACGCAGCTCTCAAGTCCAGATTAAACAACAAACTAAGTCCCTAGCTAATTCACCCTTCTACAAAGATATTTGGAGGCACCCAGACTAAAAAGCCAACAGACAAAAAAATATTTTTGCCACAAAACTAAATGAGTCCTTTAAAAATAATCAAAAACAGCAGTCATCATTATATGATGCAAGTACAACTGCAGGTAATTCTGAAAATATTCTTATCTTGGATGGCTATGAATGCAGTTGAAACAGTGGAAACATGTGGCTGTGTTCTCTGTAAATGAACATGTTCTCATCAGCTTCTCATTAACGTATTTACAAAAACATTAAAAATAAGTCAATGCTCCAAGAACTGGGTCCATCTTTCACCATGTGAATCTTTGGGCATCACACACACTCTCTCTCACACACACACACACACACACACACACACACACACACACACACACACACACACACACACACACACACACACACACACACCACTCAGAGAAAAGAACTTTTATGTACTACTGTTGTAGCAACTTTCAGTAAATGTACTACTTCCAGTGGGGGGGCAGGGTATACTTATGCACAGAAATAGAACCTGGACTGCAACTGTGTGGCCCAAGCTTCAAAAAAATAAAAAAAGTTATTTAAAGAAGGTTTTTGTAATGTAAATAAACAGCACTGGTACTACTGTGAATGCATCAACCAGGGCAAATTATTATACATCCAGGGCATGTGCACCAGTCCATCCTGCCCATAGTTCTCTGCTTCATGTCCAGTAAATTGTGAGATAATCTCTGATTTCCCCATGATACTGAAGAGGTTAAAGTGGGATTTAGCTGAATGAATGTTTATCTAAATGTCATTGCTTTAATTAACCCCCCCTCCATTTCCAGAAGCCATGCAGGAACCAGTCATGTTCACAGTCACTCGTATTTGGTCATGAGCTGTTATCTTTATCCGCTTTCTCTCTCCAAACATTGGTTGTTTTTATATCCAAACAAAAGCTGGCCCAATGATACTGTAAGGGATTATGTGAATGACCTAAACATTGAAAAGTGTTTAAAGAAAAAATAAACAATCTAACAGTGTGTGTGTAATTTGTGCAAATATGGCAAAGTCTATATCTGAGAGGCATGTTAAGCTGTATGGTAATGCCATACAACAGCAAGATGAAAAACTCACTTTAGAAAAGCTGACTATATGCTTAATATTATCTGAAAATAAGGGTCAGTAGCTTCAGTTCAGCTTTAGATATCTCTTACTGGTTTAGAATTTCAACTGACAGAAGTTTAACTTCCTTTACAGGGACAGGTGGTTTGCTTGTAAAATGTGGCACTTTTAGAGTGGAACTGCTTTTTTAGAGTTCCTTCTCATTTACTGGAAATCACAACTGTCAAAATGAAGAAAAAAGTGTATGTATGTGCATGTTTGTATACACATAATGCACATACTCCTTGTTAACTGTTAAAAATCTTTGCAAGCTTAAAGCAGGCAGTTCAGAATGAAAAAAATAATAAAATACTTTTTCAGAGTTGTTTCTCTTTATATTTTTCTAACCTGCTCAGAGAGAAACTGCCCTTTTGTGTATACCTGCACCTATGGAAGTATCTATTTTGTTTAGTTTTCTATTTTTTATACAAACTTGCTGAGGGTAAAATGCATAAAATATATTAGTACAGATTTGTTTATCTCATATGGCCTGCACCATCAAGATATGAGCTTGAATTATAAGTTTTCTATAATAAATAAATAAATAAATAAACATCACTCCCTCATACACACTTTGACAGCAAATTATTTTTGAGCAACGCTGTACAAAATGAATCACAGAAAAACAAATAAAAAGCTGCAGAAATCTGTTTAAAGTATGGAAAAGTTCAGAACTACAAATGGGCAGAGCAGAGGGCAAAATCTATGGCATACTAAACTAAAAACAAAGACAAAAAAGAACAGAAAAAAATGCGGAATGGCAAATATGGATTAAATGACAACATGGTGCATAATTATTTTAAACGAGTAAATTTCACTGGGAAGACAGAAATCCAGGTTTCAGGTATCAGCAATATGTTTTAGTGTTGTAAACTGCCTTGCAGCTTACATGCTGGAATCAAACTGTAGGTTTGGCAGGTTGTAACTTGCTCACTGCATGCCACCTTAACATTAATCCACATTGGCAGTCAATACTAGTAAAGCATTAATTAAAAGAAGTTAGCATTACCTTTGACTAAGTAAAGATAAAATAGTGTCAATGTGCCATAAATGATACATACATACATTGCCACCATTTTTCTTTCCCTCCAACCCCCATAAAAAAATTGCTAACCAGGTAAGTCCATTGGACACACAGTCCCCTTTTCAATGGTGACTTTGGTGGAATGTCTTCTTAAGTGACTTATTCACAGTCAAATAGAAGGCAAAGAGAGGCTGCGGTAATCAAACCCACAACTGATGCAGGGTCTAGATCTTCTGGGACATAGTCTTAAAACTCTGTATATTCAACACAAATTGGGTAATCTGTCATTGGCCTTAACCATATAAATACCCACTCAGGACACGTCCCTAACCACAATCTTTGAAACCATATAAGGTACAACTACGCAGAAAAGGACACATTTCTTTATGATGCTCAAGTAATCCACACAGTAAAAAGGCTACCTTATTAGAGTTAGCATTAAGGTACAGTTGGGAGCAGTACCTCCAGTAAATTTTGTCTGCATAAGTAGTTGCCATCCTTAGTCTGATTACTAACTATGTGCTCATTTTTCTTAGCTGCGAGAGAAAAAAAAAAGAAGGACAAAGTTAATTCATGCAAACAATCTCTTTCTGACCACAGCTTAATCCGCATTAGCAGTTTCTTTATCAAGGTTACTAAGATAGATAGAGAGGTAATGTTCCCAAGGCCCAGAGATATTCAGTCTGCATCACAGATTGCAGAAGACCTCTGTATGGCCCCAATTTCAAATGTGACCTCATACACTGTTTGCCCAGTCATATGGAATCCTATTGAATCCTCCATGAGTTATTACAGTATGTGTCTGTCTGTGGCAACTCATCCATCCCTTATATCTCAACTCTAACATGCAATGCAATGCTAAGTATTGTTCCTGGTTTCTTCCTGTGCCCAACAAATGACACTGACAGCTCAATAAATTCATTCTGTTCCTCTTAGCCAGAACTGTCAACACCACCAGTACCTATCTAGCATATTCCATTTGGCTGGCACATTAATCAACATTCCTCAAGACTGTTTTTGCTAGCCAGAAACTGGGAAAGTCTGTGCAGTATCCACTTCAGTAATTGCTTCCTAGAATAATAAACTGCTATACTGTAAAACCAGAAGCATCCTCAGAACAGTGGTATCCAAAACTGCATCATGTCTCACCCGGGTCTATATTATATGTTCGAAGGTTTATAACTTTAAACATCATAAAATTGAATTTAAATGTTCAAAGTTATAAAACATTGAACATATGTACTAAAAAAAAAAACCCAAACCCAAAACAAACTGCTGTAGGCATGGGAGCAAGCCCCCTGCACCCCCCATAACCCCTGCTCTTTAAATATACCAACTCCGAGACCGCACTACAGTGCAGTAAAGGGAAATCTTCCCTTTACCGCATTATAGTGCAGTCTCGGTGTTGGGGATGCAGGGGAGCTTGCCCCCATGATTACACCACTCAGGTAAGTTCCCTTTCTTTTTTTTTTCATATGTTCAATGTTTGAAATTTCGAACATTTAATTTCGATAAATTAACATTCAAAGTTTTCAAACTTGTAACATATGATATAGACCCATCTCACACTTCTTGCACTGCATCTCCATTGCATTTCCTTATGGAGAAAAAAGTGGGCATCTCAAATTCTCCTCAGCCTCCATCAACTTCAAAGCTATCTTTGAATTAGTAGCCATCATTATACTTTCAGTTATACAGCAGGCAACCAGCTCAGTGGCACAGCCAACTCCTCAGTCATTCAAATGGCCAAATCCTTTCACCCTGAAGAAGGTTATCACCTCCTTCACCCAAGCATCAACATTCAAAGTATTTTTATCTGAAGTTAAGAATGCTATATACAGACTCTCAAGCTGTTGCTAAGTTAAGCCACACATTATATAATTAAACTGTATAGTTATGGTATATATATTTAATTTCTCAGAACACTGTTTGAATAATTTATCCATTCCTCTGTCAATATGGGGTCAGGTTAGCTTTGCACTGCTCATATGAGTAATCCCTAAGAATGATGGACTAGGCCTTATTTGGAGGTGGTTCTTGCACTGGAAAAGTGTTCCTTTCTCCCAAGCTGCACACCCCTCAAAACTGATTATATTAATTAATCACAGGGCATAGGGGCACAGCCTCAGCATGGAAATAAGGAAATCCCACCTCAGAAATAAATCATGTTTTGTTTTTTTTTTTACTTTAGAATAAATGATTATACAAGCATGTGCTGTATGATATGCTGGTTTCTCAGAAGACTTTTACCACTGAATGCCAATGGATTTGTTTTTGGAAGAGTGACTGCAAAGTGGAATTAAATCATTGCACTTAAAGATAGAAAAATAATTATAGAAACAGATAAAGACAAATTAAATTGTCGATGGAGAGCAAAGTATCAATGAGAAAGAATGCAAAGTGCAACTCATTTACTGTCCCCACTAAGTGAGTCCACTTTCAGTGAAGGCCCAGGGAGAAAAGCTCCACATACAGTTAACAAGTAGATACAAATAAAAATATATACCAGAGCTAACAGGTATTATACAGTAAGAAGCTTGGACATGCAATTAACAAATCAGATGCAAATACAAAAACAAATACATACCAGAGCTATCAGGTATTAAACAGTAACAAGCTTGGACATTGTACGAGTAAAAGGTTCAGATTATTTATATATATAATACCCATTTTCAAATTTAATAAAAGAAAAACAGCATTTACAAATGAGTATTATAACCTCTCCCTGCTTATATGCCCCCTGTATCTCCTTTTGAACCATCCTGCACATCATTTTCTTCCATTTTACAGCCAATAATTCCAAAAATCCTTATCCCAACTATGATTTTAAAAATAAGGATCACTTCCTCTATTCCCCACACATCTCAGACAGTGTTTTTTATTCACCACCGTATGTTTGCGTTTTTTTCTAGATATTAGCCTACCACTCCCACTTATCCAATCCACTTCTCAAAAATACGTTGCCAAGTTCCTATAGATTAGTATCGCCAGACTTGTTTTGAATGATACAATCATTGTCAAAAATAAAAGCTATATAGTTCCCTCAAGTAAAAGTACCCAATGATTGTTTATAATTCTCTACTTCCCCTTCTAAGAAATGCAAATCCTAATGCTTTGTGCAACTTCTGTCAAATCATAACAAATAGTTTAGCCTGCCAAGTTAAATATTCTAGATATTTTCAATTGTTTGGTCCTTTGACATTCTTGCAAATTATTTTTACTAACGCCTTCTTAAAAATTCTTACATTGGCAAACAGAACATTTTGCATCAAAACACCACCACAAAAAGTTTGAAACCACCATTTCCCACACATTCAAAGTATTCCGAATCAGTGAATGATGATCTGTCAAATCCTGCCATTTAGAAGACATTCACTTCTGATACAAAGCCCTGAAAATCAATAATATATAAGCAGGAAGAGCACTAATCTTTGTTTATTATTTTATTGTCATATGCACTCAAGCAATCAGGAGCACAAGGGTAGCATCATAACACCTAGAAGCAGATTCCTTCCTTCCTTCTTCAAAATACATAGAAACTGAGTCCTTTCTTCCTCTCACCATGCTTTAACCAGCTCAATACTGACATCATCCCTTCCCCATATATTATTTTGTATGCACTAAGTAAACACCAAATAAAATGTAACTGTCACAGTTTCCAACATTTGTACTATAACTATATAAGTAAAGAAAGTAACATTTTTCCAGCTTGAACTTATAAACTGTTTTCCACTTTCTCCTAACAGAAGTCCAACTGAAAGTCAAAGCTTCCATCAATAAGAAACCTTTACCCCTTTAGAAATGCTAATATAATTGGCTTTTTCAACAGCTAACTCCAACCCATTTAATGGCCCCTTAACCATTTTTGTTATTATCCTAAATGCACCACCCATTTAAACCCTACCTGAAGAAATGAGTTGCATTTTTTTGTTACGCTTGAAAGCAGGTTGAAAGCCATATGGCATAGTGGTTAAGGTGTTTGCCTTGCATGCATTAGGTGCAAGGTTTGATTCTTATGTCTGCTAAAAACTCACTGATTCTTCTCTTTTCTTAGTGATCCCTTACATTAATTTCTTCTTCAGTTCCTTTCAATTCCATATCCTCTGTTAAACTACTGTTGCCACTACGCCAGCTTGCAGACCATGAAACATATTTTTGTAGTGAGACAAATCTGAATCTGTTCCTGACCTGACCTAAGCAACAATATGGTCTTGGCGTCACAAAATCATCCTGCTCATTTACTTAAGTATCCTTCGATACTTCTTGCCTGTAGCCAGGTTTAAGTTATGCCCCTGTTCAAATGGAAAGGTATCTTGTAGAACAAACCCTTGCCCTCACTGGCCATTCAGTCCCCTTGCTACAACTCTGCAACATTTTCCTGCAAAATGCTATGGGCAGTTTCCTTAGTGTCCTGGTCAAAACTGTACTTCTTGCTTTAAAAAACAGCTGTGTTTCCACTACAAAAGAGCAATGGGCTAAATGGAATGTGCCTGTTACAACAAACTGTGAAAATAAATGTCATTATAGTCTCGTTCATAGGTAGGTACCAGGCTATCTGCCCTAGGACATTTATAAGCCTAGCCAAAATGTGTTGGCTTTCGCCTCCCTTTTAGATTAGATTCCTGAGCCTCTGTCCAGCAGGGCCATAGAAGTGATCCCAGGTGTAAATTTACGATTTTCCATCCACTCATCAAGATTTCTTTTGAAGAGGGTCAGTGAGGGGCTCTGCCTAACATGGATTGGGATTCTATTCCAGAGTGAGGGAAGCCTCTGGGATATGAATCTATCCCTCCAGCATGTCCTATTTATTGTTGTGCTGAGGTTTAAATCCCTTGAGTGTGTAGCTCTAAGGGATTTGGATTTCTTGAGGTGGAGCATGTCCATTAATTCTGGGTTAGACATGGCCTTGTACGTCAGGCAGAGATCGCCTCTGAGTAGGCGGTAAGCAACTGAGTAGAGCTGGAGTTTCTTTAGTCGAGTTGCAGAGGGCATCTGTTTGAGGCCCACGATCCTCTTGGTGAGGTACTTTTGGGGTCTCTCTAGCTGTTGCAGGTGTCGGGTAAGGTACATTCCAAATGGGGCATTGTACTCAATTATGGGCCTGATGAGCAGAGGGGCACAATGTCTTCTCTTGATCTAGATGTGAACCCTTTCGTGATTAGGTGAGCTATATAGAAGGTTTTTCTAACCACTTTGGCAATGTGATTATCAAAGGAGAGGTTACTATCTACTTGGGTCCCCAGATCCCTAATTACATCTTCCGTACTTAGTGGATTACCACCTATGTGGTAGTTTGTGGGCATATTGTTTTTCCCAAAGGGGATGACTATGCACTTTTTGGCATTCAGCTTGAAGCCATGGTTCTGACACCAGGTATCCATCTCTGTAAGACCCTTCTGGAGGATGCTTGTGTCAGCCAGAGAATCGATTATGGCTCCTAGTTTGCAATCATCTGCGAACTTGGTCAGTCACAGTCCTCCCATGCTTGCCTGTACCTTAGAGAAGTATATACCAAACAAGAGGGGTCCCAGGACTGAGCCCTGAGGGAAGCCACTTGTAACCGGTTTGGAGTCGGACATGGCACCCGCAACTCTGACCATGTGGGTTCTATCCCTGAGCCAGTTTGCAACCCATCTCATGACATAGGGGTTGATATTCAAGCTGGTAAGTTTATTTATAATGCCAGAGTGGGGTATTGTGTCGAAGGCCTTTGCAAGGTCCAGGTAGGCTGTGTGGATTACCTTTCCCTCATCCATGGCCTTGGTAACAGTTTCAAAGAAGTCAACTAGGTTTAAGAGGCAAGATCTGCCTTTAACAAAGCCAAATTGGGTAGGGTCCAGTGTCTGGAGGTTCCCAATGTCTTTGTTTATGAGATCCATGATGATGCATTCCATAGCTTTGCAGACCAGGCTAGTCAGGCTTATAGGGCGATAGTTCCCGGGATCCGTTGTGGCAACACCTTTGTGGAGTGGGATAACTGTTGCTGTATGCCATTCTTTGGGTACATATCCTGTAGTAAGGCTGAGTTTGAACAATGACTTTATGTGAGGGTTCAGTTCTTTTTGGAGCTCGTGTAAGACGCAGCCCAGGGCACCATCTGGTCCCATTGATGCTGTGCTTTGGAGAGGGCTGCTTTCACCTGTGTGTCTGTGATGTCTGGTAGACTACATTCTTCTGGGATAGACACTGGCCCTTTGGGGGGGTGTAAAGTTTGCACTGAATCTGTCCGCCAGGATGCTGGCAATGTCAGTGGGTTCAGTGTATTTTTTTGCCATTTTGCACCAGCTCAGAGCAAATCTGAGAGTTGCCACCTGGATTCTTGACATAGCTAAAGAAGGCCTTGTGATTATCTTTAGTGTCTTTGGCAATTTTTCTTTCGAAGCTGGCCTTTGACGATTTTATGAGGGATTGTAGTTTCTTGCTAATACTGATCAGAGATGCTTTCTCTTTTTGGGATTTTGCTCTATCATGTAATAGTTTCCTCCTTCTGTTGTATAGCTTATTTATGGCCGGGGTCCTCCAGACTGGTCTCCTGTTTTTGGAGGAGTGAGTTTTGGTTTTGCTTGGGATAGCTCGATCCATGCTTTCCTGTAGGTGCTCATAGAATGCATTTGTAAAGGATTCTGCGGTTTGGGCAGCATTTTCCATTAGCCCGGGGGCTTTGAAGCTTTCCACCTCAGTCTTGAGAAATGAGAAGTTTGCTTTTGAGAAATTTTTCACAGTGGTTTCCTTGGCTGGGGGTGGGTCCGGGATGTGGATATCCAGTGTGATTAGTTTATGGTCTGATCTTACAAACGAGGGGTTTACTTCTTGTATGGAACATTGAGCCCCCATGTTTGTGATGACCAGGTCCAATATGTTGCCCCCTGTTGTGGGAGTGGTGACCAGTTGTTCCATGGCGTTTAAGTTTATAAACTCCAGAAACCATTGGGCAAAGGAGTTGGGACTTGAGTAGTTTTCCCAGTCAACATTTGGGTAGTTGAAATCACCCAATATCATGGTGTTTGGTGAGACCTTCATATTCTCCAATGTTCTCAGGAATGCCGACTGGGGGTCCTGAGACAAGGTGGGTGATCTGTGGCAAGCTTCAAACTGAAAAGCAGTTTTGCCCACCGTTAGTTGCACATGGATGGTCTCCGATGCCTCGTGCAGTACCACTAACCTGGAGGTGTGGGTATCCTTGATGAAAATGGATACTCCCCCACCTTTTGTATTTCGGTCCGGGTTCTGGGGCTGGAAAGCATGGTAGGAGTTATATCCTGGTAGTGCTGGGGTGCTCTCTGGAGCCTTGAACCAGGTTTCTGTTACTGCACAGATACCGATTTTGTCCATACTGAGGAGTGCCTCGAGTGCATGCATCTTGACGTTTAGACTTCTGGCGTTGAGTAGCATTACCCTTAGTTTTTTGTTTCTTGTGTTGTCTATGGAGGTGGGATGTCTTTTGAGCCTTGCCTAAAAAAGAGCAAGAGCCTTAGCCAGTATTCAAAAGCCTAAGGGTGACAGGTGCAAGCTGTCCCTAGCGAAGCAACGTGGCTTGTTGAGCATGTCATCCCAGGCTGACAGACACTGGATCCCCTTTGAATGACACCAACAGCTTAGCCAATTGTTAAAATTGATCATTTTGTCTTTATACTGTGGCATCATTCTTGGTGAGGGCAAGATGCTACTCAGGGTCAGGGTCATACTGGCCTGGGCTACATGATCAGAGAGCTCCTCTATGTCTCTTTTTATGTAGTCCAGGGAGGTACATCTCAGGTCATTCACACCAACATGGACAATGACAGAGTCATATTTGTACTTGCTTTGGAGTGACCTGAGTGCTTGTGTTATGTGGCGGATCCTGGCACCCGACAGGCAGCTTACAGTGACCTTCTCCTTGTTCAGTCTGGTGAGCGAGATGTCAGTGTGCCTGACAACAGAGTCTTCTATTATTAGTGTATCGGGTGTGTTATTTAGCCTTAAGGGCTGCGACTGTGTGGCACACTGACTTTGTGAAGTATGTGATACGTGAATATTGTTGTGGGGTAGCGGTTGCTTGGATGTCTGCTTTGGATGTCTCTCCTGCTTTGGCAAATTTCTATTTAGAGCCTCTGAGTATGTTTTTGTGTGTTTATGTGTCTTGTTTGCTGATACGATTGGTCTATGTGAGACTGGTTGTGTGGTGCGAGTGGTTTCCTTCTCCTTCTGACTGACTGTGCCAGTCTTGGGTTGAGAGAGCTCGGTCTCCAGTTTGGCTGTATAGTTGCATCTCTCACATACATTTGAGTTTGTTGGAAGGAGGAGAGGGTTGTCTGTGTACATAAGGCAATTGTAACATTGCCTCAAGATTTCCAGATTCACCAGCTGGACTGGAGAGTATACCTGAAACTGCCCTTTGGACATGCCTGAATAGTTTAAAGAACTGGTTTATTGATTGTCCAGAAGGGACAAATAGGGAGCCTTGTACTTCTAAATAGTATGAGGGGGTGTATTGCTATTGTTTGTTAGTGCTTACTGAGAAATTTGAGCAAGTGCTGGGTTGTAAAAGGAAGTCTGAGTGCTTACTTTGAGAGTTTGACTACTTCTAAGGGAAAAATTGAAGAGCAGACTTTGTGGAGCCAGGA
This sequence comes from Protopterus annectens, assembly GCF_019279795.1. Taxonomy (NCBI): domain Eukaryota; kingdom Metazoa; phylum Chordata; order Ceratodontiformes; family Protopteridae; genus Protopterus; species Protopterus annectens. Next base: position 485,226,127 of record NC_056749.1, on the reverse strand, counting down.
ATAGTTTAAAACTGCTTAAACGGCACTGCACGATGTTGTGAGATGCACAAAATCGCGGCAAAAGCTGGCTTTAAGGCAGGGAGCTAGAAAGAGATAGGAATTAGCCCAAAATGGCCAATAAGCTACTAGTTGCTGGGCTGAGACCACTCCTCCAGGGACAGATAGGCTGCTCAAAGCTCCCCACTCTCACTGGTAAACAGAGAAGCTTCCTCCTATCCAAGTAAGGATATGGGCAACACAGGAACTATACCACAGCCCAGAATTCAGCAAACCTGAAATCTGGACTACTCTAGTTTAGAAAAGGCGGGAAACAAGGATTTTTTTTGTTTTTTGTTTTTTAGCAGAAACAACAGAAACTTAAACAGGAAACACTGTAAATGCTTTAAATGGCCAGCGCACTTGAGTGTGTAGCCTACAACAGTTAAACAACACAAAAATGACTTTTAGAAGTGCAAAAAAACAGTTAAAATACAAAAACAATGCTTTTGAGATATTAGGTAAGCCAGAAACTCGCTTTTCGGTGATAAAATGCAGTCGCAGTTAGAAAGCAGAGAAAAAATACTTTATATGTTTAAAGTCTCTCTTTTGTCACTCTGCTGCTTGAATCACTCCGCAGGACACCACGAGGTGCTGTGCTGAGTTAGAAACAAGCGCAAAACCATGCAAAAACGGGTTTTAAGGCAGGGAGCTAGAAAGAGATAGGAATTAGCCCAAAACAGCCAATAAGCTACTAGTGGCTGGGCTGAGACCACTCCTTCAGGGACAGATAGGCTGCTCAAAGCTCCCCACTCTCACTGGTGAACAGAGAAGCTTCCTCCTATCCAAGTAAGGATATGGGCAACACAGGAACTATACCACAGCCCAGAATTCAGCAAACTTGAAATCTGGACTACTCTAGTTTAGAAAAGGCGGGAAACAAGGATTTTTTTTTTTTTTTGTTTTTTAGCAGAAACAACAGAAACTTAAACAGGAAACACTGTAAATGCTTTAAACGGCTAGCACAATTGAGTGTGTAGCCTACAACAGTTAAACAACACAAAAATGACTTTTAGAAGTACAGAAAAACAGTTAAAATACAAAAACAATACTTTTGAGATATTAGGTAAGCCAGAAACTCGCTTTTCAGCGAGAAAATGCAGTCGCAGTTAGAAAGCAGAGAAAAAAATACTTTATCTGTTTAAAGTCTCTCTTTTCTCACTCTGCTGCTTGAATCACTCTGCAGGACACCACGAGGTGCTGTGCTGAGTTAGAAACAAGCGCAAAACCACGCAAAAATGGGTTTTAAGGCAGGGAGCTAGAAAGAGATAGGAATTAGCCCAAAACGGCCAATAAGCTACTAGTTTAAATGGATAACTCAATATGAGTGGTAAACGGGGTTACTAAGTTATTTAGTTCCTTATGAATCCAGACAATATGAACTGCATGACTTCTAAACTGCTTACACAAATTAAGACCACATTTTCAGTAAATCAAAGTAAGACGTCTCATTAAGTCATGAACTTGTGGGGGCCCCCACTATTGCCTTCTGCTTGAAATTATATTTTCTTCTTCTCACTAAAAGAGGGTATTGCCTTCACAACTATTAACTTTATATGTCTGAGAATGGTTCTTACAGAATAAATGCATTCAGCATCACCCAAGGACACTTAGCTCCTGCTGTGTATAACTGCCCACGGCAGTATAAGCCCAGTACTTAAAGACACTTGAGGTAAAATTCAGCAGTAACAGTGGGAATGGTGTACTCCCAAGGAACCATTAGACAAACAAGATACTAATCCAAACCCAGGCAGTTGTTCTCATACTTGAAAATTTAGGCATCTCATGCTGTGGCATTTTCTTAAAAAAAATTATTAATTTTCCCAATATCTTGGACAAGCACGAAGAAAAACCTGTCCTATTTCTTTCCTTACAGAGAAAACATTAATTCTCCAAATGTCCTGTACAATCTACAAACTCACAAGCAGACACACACACACACACACACACAAAAACACACACCTCTTTCATTTTCAGAAAAATTCCACCAGCAGCTCAATATGTTTCAGATATCAGTTACTTCTCATGAACATCCACTCACCATCGTGTGTGGCACTAACACAAGTATTACTCCTGTCTTTCATTTTCCAGGCAATAAACACATAGGACTTTGATGATCAAAAACATTTTCGTGATAGAAATGAACAGCCCAAAAAACAGAGTCGATATTACATTTTACTGGAACTCAAAAACTCCTGTAGGAGCTATCTAATAGTTTCTCAATGGATTATCCCAGTAAATAGCCATTAGGAGCAAACCATGAATCAATCACATTTTTGAACTGTTCCATACCTCACATGTTTCCAGTTTCTAGAGGTAAGCTATTCCATACTCTACCCCACCCCCAACCCCAATGGAAAAAGTTACTTCAATCACATGTATTTATCTGAGATAAAGCCACCAAATGCCCACAATTTCTGTTAAGATTGTGGCTCAAAAAAAGTGATACCAAGAATGTCAGTATTTTATTTTCTGTGGTTTATAAGTTTTATTTTTCAGAAGATAGCATTCTTTAACTTATAAAGCAGTTGAAGAGTGTTTTTGGTTTGGCATTGTAATTTTTATGGTTACTCTGCTATAGTACCAACAGCTGGTAGAAATGTCTGAAACACTAAACTCAGATACCAAAAATCTACCCATCCATCCATCCATCCATTCTGTTTTTTTTTTTCTACTTAGTCCATTTTAGGATCATGGGATAGGGACAGTTTGAAGCTTTACAAGCAAACTGCGACTGCAAGATAGAAAACAGATCTGGATGAGACATTAGCCCATTATTAGACATTCGTGCTCATACTCATATGTGCACACTAAATAAAATCAGCATCACAAATACATCTAGAAGCATGTCTTTAGAATGACTGAGGAAACCACAGACCCTGATAAAAGCCAAACTGAACATGAAGCAATCATGCAAATGACTTAAATAAACTACCCCAGATAAACTGAAGACCCATGCACTGAGAGAAGCCATCTGTAACTATTGCACCACAGTTCTACCCAAATCTAAACATACACAAAGCAAATGTCATGCCCAGTGAACAAATGCAACAGGTCAACGTGGCAATCATCACAACACAAACATCTCATTCCCCTTTTAGAAACCCTTTTTATAGTACTTCATGAAACTATTCTGTCTTAAAGCTCACCGTGTGTGACTTTCTTCTAACAATAAACCTAAACAGACTAACATTTACAGCAACAATCATACTAAACTGAGGTTATGATAACTTGCTTAATGTTAATAAATGGAGGATAAATGAGCACTGCAGCCCAAAAAGTGACATTAGCTCCATTACGTAGCATATGTCTTTAGAATGATACGTTTTGCTTTTTCAAGTCAGAAATTCACTATTTGGAATGCAATCAGTGTGTCTGCTATGTTAGTGTTAAAAACAGAAACCCATTTATTTTCTAGTTCTCCTGGCAGAGTTCCTAGACAAAAGGTTTATTTGCCTAACCAAAGCAGTAATGACCTAAAGAGAACTAATCTTAGATATTTAAAACATGTACTTGTGCATTCTCAGTTAGAGCGTCTTCTGTTTGGTGACATGCGTGAATGGGCGTCCCTTCATTGAAGGTTGTGCATTAGGCCTGGCAAGCCAGCACGTAAAAATCTACTGCCAATCATTAGCAGACCGGAGTTCCGCTGTGGCGACCCCTAACCGGGAAAAGCTGAAAGACACAAGCAAACTTGTGCAATGTAAGTTGAGTTTACATATGTAGAAAAGGCTTTCCTATAGCAGGAAATGTGGTGTTAAAACACCTGAGAATGACAGCTGAATTTAGTGTAGGTGTGTGCACTTGAGATATCAAATGAATTTACAAGTATTTTTTTCTGCAAAGATGACCCCCCCACACACATATATTGTTCTAAATATAAGATGCTTATGGTTAGTACTCTAAAGAACTAGCATGTCTGAAGAAATTATGTTCTGTGGTACTCCTGTTTAAAGAAGGTAAATAGGCAGTCATACAATATTGTTTTGTGGTATCTTATACCAGAAAGTGGCATTTTATTATTTTGTGCTATTGTTTAAATACGAAACAATGCACTTCTCTTAGCCAATCCAACCTCAGTAATTTCTTTTGTCTCATTTAATTTCTTTTTTCCTTGCACCAATGTAAAAAATTCTATGAAATGCATTTATCTGGACAATTAACCAGCTGTCAGCAGTCACACAAGTTTTATTTTATTGAAAACTGAAAACCTATACGGAATAACACTAGTATATAAGGAAGTCTTATAGTTCTAGAATTTATTTTAATGCATGCAAATAATATTTTTTATGTCTCTAAAAATGTGACCTAGCTCCCCTGGTATTTAATGTCAATATGTTTTCATAGGCATATTCAGCATCCAGTTGGTATAATGGTAAGATTGTTGGTGGTATCATCTTAAGGATACGAAAGTCTGGTTAGACATACATTTACCGAGGGAAAATAAACACATGTGAAGGCAATCAATCTGGTTAAAAATGGAAGAGGGGAACAGCCCTCGCTTCCTCCTTTATTATAAAGCACATGGTCATGTGACCTCTCTTGACCTCTCCACACCGACATCAGTGTAAGAGCACACATACGATCATTCACTCTCTATATTATTATCAGCCAACACCCCCACTTGCTCTTACACTGTATACAAATACATTTTAAGAACATATTTTTGGATAACTTTTCCTTCACATTCCAAATATGTAATACATGAACTTTTCAATCTTCGATTTTGTAGCAGGTTTAGTAAAGACATCTGCAACCATGTCTGTTGTCGGGCAATATTCAGTGCTTATTTTGTCATCATTAAGTGCTGACCTGACAAAATGATACTTAATGTCAACATGTTTACATCTCTGTCGGCTTACTGGATTCTTCGACAAAGCGATTGCTCCTTGATTGTCCTCAAATATTGTTACTGGCACATACTTGCACTCTTCATCCATTCCACTCAACAGCTGCACAAGGTACAAGCTCTCCTGTGTTGTCGCTGCCAATGCCATGTACTCTGCCTCACATGTAGATAAAGCTACCGTTTGTTGTTTCTTTGATTTCCATGAAATAATAGGCCCGCCTCTATTGAGGCTAAAGCAATAACCTGTTGTACTAAATCTATCGTTTTAATCTGTTGCCCAATCTGCATCACTGTATGCTATAAGCTGAAGTTCCCCTTCACTTTTCTTATAACACAGCTCTCTGTCCAATGTACCTTTCAAGTACCTTAACACATGTTTGGCTAGTGTTAAATGAGGTTCACCTGGTTGTGACAAATATTGTGAAAGTTTACTTACAATCCAGCTAAGATCAGGTCTCATGCTTGTCATAACACATATCAAACTACCCAAAAGCTCACAATATTTTCTTGGATCTGTAAATTCACGGTCACACTCAGTTTGTTTTTTGTTCAGAAGGGGTACTTCTCACTTTACAATTAGACATGCCAAATTTCTCAAGAATTTTCGTAATGTACCTCTTTTGGTTCATCTTTACTTCGCCACTATTCTGTGTAAAATCAATGCCTAGAAAATGTCTTGGCTTTCCCAGATCTTTCATTTTAAATTTAGCCTTGAGCATTTCCTTTACATCGTTTAGTGATTCATTGTCACTAGCTGCTGTAATGAGATTGTCAACCCATATAATTAGAACTGTTTTCTCATTTTCAGCTTGTCTAGTGTATACACAATGGTCTGCGGGGTTTTGGATAAAACTTTTCACAAAGATAATCATGCAACATTTTGTTCCCGTTACGCCCTGATTGTTTCAGTCCGTACAATGACTTATTCAGTTTACAAACCAATTTTTCATCATTATTTGACTTCTTTTCAAAACCTTCAGGTTGCTCCATATACACCTCACAGTCAATAGGAGCATGTAAATAAGCCGTTTGTACATCTATCTGGTGCAATTCTAAATCATACTGAGCTGCCATCTGCATTAGACTTCGTACAGATGTCATACTCGCAGTTGATGCAAATGTTTCGTTATAATCTATACTAGCGACCTGACTGTAGCCTTTAGCTACATATCTACCTTTGTAAGTCTCAGTATTATCTGCATTGTCTTTTACCGTGAAAATCCACCCACCCCCCACTGCATTTTTATCTTCTGGCAGTGTGGTGAGTGTAAATGTGTTGTTTTCCTTTAAAGACTTAAGTTCCGCCTTCATGGCTTTGACCCACTATTCCAAGTTGGACGTCGGCTTCTTTAAAGCTCTGCGGTGTGTTGCATATTAATTGGTAACAACAGTCAACATTAACTGTCACATAATCGTCGTTTTCAACTTTACACTCATAGTCTTTCAAGTATGCAGGTGGTTTTCTCTCTCTTTTAGAGTAGTGTGTATCCTGCCTTTCCTCTTCTTGCCTTACTATTGTGTCTTGACTGTCAGCTTTTGATTCTGACTTAACATGCACACTTCTTCTGGTATTAAGATCTTCATCTATCACTTCTGGGTCTGTCTGAATCTGGCATTCAGCTACATTCTTAGTAAAGAACTTGACTAACTTGTGTTTAAGGACCCTTCCTGTGTCAGGATAATAGACCAGATATGATGGGCTGTTTTTATCATATCCGACAAAGATCCCCTTATCACATCTTGGGTCTAACTTCTTTTTATCTTGTCTGTATGAATAACACACTGATCCAAATTCTCTCATCCTTGAAAGATCAAGTTTCTTTCCTGTTAGCATAAAGAATGGAGTCTGTCCCACATGCCTGTTATAACATCTTGTTGCGAATAAAAGCAGCAGTCATTACTGCATATGTCCACAACTCTTTAGGTAAGTCACTCTCTATCAACATGCACCTTACCATTTCGAACAATGTTCTCCAATTTCTCTCTGATGTCCCAATCTGATGGGGTGAGTAAGGTGTGGACATTTCATGTCTTATAACATTTTTACTCATTAGTGACTGAAAGTCTTTCGACATGAACTCCATTATCTGATCTGATACACTTTACCTTCCCATAAGGAGCTGAATCTGCAATAAACTTTTCAATCTCCTTGACTGTATCACTCTTGGCTTTCAGAGAGTAGACAAATATTACACCCCAGTAATCATCAGTAAATGCTAAAGTGTACTTAAAGCCATCTTTTGCTACTGGCTCAATTGGGCCTGCCAAATCAGTATGGACTAGTTCAAACACAACTTTTGCTCTTGCATCTGGTTCTCTGTTTCTGCTCTGTACAAATTTCCCTTGTGTACAGGTTTCACAATCTAGGTTAGGTCTCTCAACTTTACCTTTAATTTTCATTCCTTTTACCATGTTTTCTAATTTTGACACATCTTCAAAAATACAGTAACCAAGCATTTTATGCCATGCTTAAATGTCATAACAGCTCTGAGATGCATCATAATGTATCTCACTATCATTTTCTTCATCATATGTGTCTAAATAATAGAGTCGATCACACTCATTTATGTCAAACCTGGTGCCGTTTTTATATGTGTCAAAATAATAGAGTCTATCACATTCAATTATGTCAAACCTGGTGCCGTTTTTATAGAAGAGTTGGTCCCGGCCTTGTTTAAAGTTGATCGAGGCCACCTTGGACGTTGCTGCCTTAACAGAAAAAATGCTTTGTGGATATGTCGGGATATACAGCGTCCGAGTCATCATCACCTTTACTTTGCACCCCTCTGTATTTTAGCAGTCATACCTCTGCATTACCTCTCTTCTGTGTGGCCCCACAGGTTCTCGTTCCATCAGCTATTTCCACAATGTGTTCCTCTGATTGGAAAGTTGCATCAAAGCATTTAAACATTTTCAGGTCGTTAACTATATGTGACTTGGCGCCAGTGTCCACCATTAATCCCTTCTGTTTTAATTCACGAATTTGATGCTCATTTATTCTGAAGACAAATGTGTAATCATCCGTATCAGTTGCTTGTTTCACATTATCTTTCTTCTTTCGTCTACAGTTACTGTCCCTGTAGCTAGAGTTTTTACACAAACTACACCACTGTCTCTGGCCTTTATATTCTCTCCGGCATTCTCGTGCCTTGTGTCCCTTTTGGCCACAGCTATAGCATATATTCTCTGCTTTTACTCTTTCCCCAAGGCCACTTGCCTTCATCACATTATCATTACTTACATTGGCATTAAATTTCTTGGTATGCTCATAGCTTCTCAACCTTGTTTTGAACTCACCAAAGCTCAAATTATCATCATCTTGCGTGATGTGTATTACAAATGGTTTAAAAGTTTCAGGCAACCCTTTTCAGAATCATCGTAATTAGTAATCCATCACTGAGCGTCTCCCCTGCATTTCTAAGTGCCGTAATGGCCGTCTCAGCCCTAATAATATAGTCTGTGACACTTTCACTGATAGCCTATACAAAGAATTAACAAGCCTCCAGAAGGCCAATTACCCATGGCTTCCATTTCCCGGCATAATGGTCTCTCAGGAACTGAAGCGCTTCTCTACCGTCGTCTGCGGCCTCTCTCATGATGAGGGACAAACTTTTGTCATCTAAGAACTGTATTAGTTCTGCATATGCCTCCTCATTTTTCTCAGCATTGTCATCACCTTCCTCCTCATTCTCGTCGTCTTCTGCGTCCTGCTGCACATTTCGCAAAATGGTGTCTTTCAGCCCTAGCAAACGCAGGTGCCCCAGAAACTTTGTCTCCTACAACTTGTAATTCTTCTCCTCTCCATCAAAACATAGTCTATGCCATCGGCTTCCTACTTCCCTCCTGGGCCCATAACCTGTTGGCGGTATCATCTTAAGGGTAAGAAAGTCGGGTTAGACATACATTTACAGAGGAAAATAAACACACGTGAAGGCAATCAATCTGGTTAAAAATGGAAGAGGAGAACAACCCTCGCTTCCTCCTTTATTATAAAGCAAATGGTCATGTGACCTCTCGACCTCTCCATACCAACAACGTCAGTGTAAGAACACACATACGATCATTCACTCTCTCTATTATTATCAGCCAACAAAGATCTTTGCCTCCCATCCACAAGGTACAATGTTCAATCCTGACCTCTGGCCAGTGTCTATATGCAGTTTGCTTGTTCTCCTTGTGTATCTATGGGGTTCCTCCCACCCTCACAAAATATGTTGACTGTTTCCATCTCAAACAGACCTAAGAAATGTGTTGTTGGAAGCAGAACAGACTCTAGATGGTGCCATATATGGGGAAGAGTTGTACAGACTAACCACTTTGAGCATCTACTGTGGTGCTCGGTATCCTAAAGACAAGACATGGATCACAGACTGCATTCCGTGGCAGGGCTAGCCACTCAGTGGTGTAAAATATGGCTCCACATGATTTGGTTGTGTTGACTAATGTCATCAAATGGACAAGTGTATTCGTCAGTGATAAGTGGGATTGAGGACCCAGCCTACTCCAACCAACACCACGGACCCATTCTAACGGTAGAATGGGTGTATGTACCTTAATTAGCCAGTAAGTGCCTGCCATAAAGCCCCATCAGCCCTGGGTCAATAAGCTACTGACTGGCTGGTGTCCAGCTGCACAGCTTGGACTACCTAGGATATCTCTGTTGAGTGAAAGCTGGACAAAAAAAAAAACAATCAACCTGCCACATATGAAATAAGAACCAAAATGGATGTGCAGACTCTTGGATAAATACCGCTCATACACAAGGATGAAAGAAATTTATTATCACACAATAAAAGAGTAGATCACTGGTTAAGCGCTTTCAACTGAAAACTCCAGTCTTCATCAGAACAATACAATACTGCATATCCAAGGTTAAATAGTAATCAGATCTCTTAATTGTTTAAAAAACCCGCCAAAAACATTAAAGCTACACATACCTGAATTGTAAATGAACCTGACATAGTTTGTTATATGTAAGAATGCATAAACGAAACACTAACAACTAAATAAGTAAATACTTTACATGAAAAATCTTCATTTACATATATTTACAATATTTACAATATTTATAATATTATTATCAAGTATTTCATTTGATTCATCGTTATTATATTTCTTGATATTCAGTTCACATTTTTATAATTTTTGAGTTTATATCGCAGAATGTTTTATTTACAATGTATTTATTTACAATGTATCTATTTTTATCAATTTGTATTTATTTTTGTATACATATATTTTATCAAGTATGCACAAGTGAGGTTCTTTTTCATGTAAAGTATTTACTTATTTAGTTGTTAGTGTTTCGTTTATGCATTCTTACATATAACAACCTATGTCAGGTTCATTTACAATTCAGGTATGTGTAGCTTTAATGTTTTTGGCGGGTTTTTTAAACAATTAAGAGATCTGATTACTATTTAACCTTGGATATGCAGTATTGTATTGTTCTGATGAAGACTGGAGTTTTCAGTTAGTCTGCACATCCATTTTGGTTCTACAGTCGGTGTTGCTCATTTACTGGATTAGACATATGAAATAAGATTTGTTAAACTCAATGTAGATTCAATGACAGGAGCTTGGCAGGAGATGACATGATGGTGAGGAGGAGGCTGGACATCCTACATATCCAGGAAACAAGATGGAAGGCAGTGCAGCAAAGCCAATTGTCTTCTACTCAGAATTAGGACAGGCTAGAAATGGTATGGGAACAGTGGTGAGGGAGAGGCTTTAGAAGACAGTGAGGGATGTCATAAGAATTAGTGCCAGAGTCATGGCAATCAGACTCCAGTGTACTGATAGGGCAGTATTCATAACATCAGCCTATGTCCACAGCAGAATTCTGATATTGAGAGAAAGAGTCCATTTAGTTGCAGGACCTACTAGGTAAAGCAGAACAACAAGAATTGATGCTGGTAATCGGTGATCTGATTACACATATTAGGACAGGCAGAAAAGGGCATGATGATTGCCTGGGTCCACCTGGGTGGGGCAATAAGTATAAAGAAGGAAAGACCATTCTAGACTTCTGTCTGACAAAAGGCTTGATCATGACTAATAGTTCAGCAAGAGACACAAGATCACATAAAAGCGTGGCCGACATGCAGTTCAGGTAGACTTCCTCCTAGTGAGGAAAATGCACATGGGTAGAATCAGTGATTGCAAAGTCATCACCAGTGAACCAGTTGACCCATAGCATAAACCACTAGAAGTACAGGAAAAAGTGGGAGATAGAAAAGATGGACCAAGCTAGGAAGTAATACTGGTTGGTTAGCAAAAAGGCAAAGAAAGGAATTGCAATATCAAAGAACAAGGCATCAGAGGCACTCTCCCAGGTTCTGGAAAGTGGCTCAGTGGATGGCACAAAGAAATTCTGTCAGGTTGCAAAGCAAAAAAGAAAGATAATGAAGATAGTTACACAGCCTTCATAAGGGATGCCAGCAGCAACCTGCTTACCAGTCCACAGGACATCAAACATAGATGGAAGGAGTATGGCCAGAAGCTTCTGAATGAAGAAAGCACCACAGAAGGTGTTCTGCCCCAAATGCAGCCTATGATGGAAGAAGAGGAGGAGCCCACCATAGATGTAAGAACAGTGCTTAGGAAAATGAAGCTATGGAAAGCAACAGGCTCAGATGATGTCGCAACAGACAGAATAAAGATGTTGGGTGAGACAGGGGGAAAATGGCTCCTGAGGGTGCTCAAAGCAGTATGGAGAGAAAGGCACATCCCAGATGACTGGAGAATAAGCATACTACTTCCAGTGTTAAAGAATATAGGGGACATTCACAACTAAGGGCAGTATAGAGGTATCAAACTCCTATCACTGCATGCAAGTTCTGGAAAGGATGACTGATACAAATATACAGAGTAGTGGAATGTAAGATGGGTGATGAGTTGTTAGGAATCAAATCTGGATGCAGCACAACTGACCTGATGTTTGCAGTGAGAAAGATACTTGAGAAGAATCTGAAGAAGTCAGATGGTTTTATGCCAATGACAGCGCTCATATTAAAGTATAGTGTGTTCCTGTGAACTGGTCTCCGTGCTTTTCTACTTTGTTACAAGTTTATTTCATGTTTGTGGTACTTGAGAAGAAGCTAAAGATGAGGAAAGAGTCCTTCTGGGCATTCTTAGACTTGGAGAAAGTATATGACAAGGCCCTAAGAAAGCTTATTCGGGCAGTTCTGCAGTGGGTCAAAGTCCCAGAGATAATGGTAGAAATAGTGCAGGTTATGTCCAAGTACCCAATGACTCAAGTACAAACAGTGTTTGGCCTCACAGAGGGACTCCTTGTGGAAACAGGTAAGCATCAGGGTTCAGGTCTGAGCCCACTGCTGTTCACACTGGCGATGGACTGCATTAGCAAGCAGGTCAGAGGGGGCAAATCAACAAAGTTGCTGTATGCAGATAATGTGGCATTACAGGCAGACTCTGAGCAAGAACTTCAGCAAAGGATAAGAGAATGGAGTGCAAAACTGAAGGCATATGGGATGAACCTGAGTATAGATACGACTGATATAATGGTAGCAAATGGAGAAATCAGAATAAGCTGAGAACTGAGATAGAAGGGAAACTAGTGAAACAGGTTTAACAGCGTCAAGTATCTGAGAGGGGTGGTTGAGGAGAAAGGAAGTCTGAATGATGAGTTCAAAGCTAGAATCAGAGGGACTGCAGCCAACTGGCATAGAGTGTCAGAGGTAGTGTATGACAGAAGAATGTCAAAGAAGCATAAAAGTAAGGTGTAACCAGTACTACTATATGACATAGAAACCTGAGCAGTAAAGGCAGAGCAGTTGAGGTGGCTACAGGTGATAGAGATGAAGTACCTAGATGGGTGGTAGATGAACACTGTGGGATTGACAAAGAAAGGAGGGCATAAGAGCAGAAGCCAAAGTAGCTCCAATTGCAGAAAAGGTCAAAAGAGGACAGATGATGATGGTTCAGGCACATTTAACAGGAAAGCAAATGACAAGCTGGTAAAGATGATTTGGGGCAGACAGGAAGAAGGCAAGAGAAAGAAGGGCTTCCAACAAAGAGGTGGATGGATTGTGTGAGAGAAGACCTGCAACAGTCAGGCATGAGTGTTAAAGAAGTGGATAGAGAGTGATGGTGACAGTTGACATGATACCCCAACCCCGTGTAGAAAATGAAAAAAGAGGGTTGATGATAATAATGATGATTTAGCAAAAGCAATCTGCGAGGAAGTACTAAACAAAAATACATGTATGTTTAGTTGGAATACCATCACAGGTCTCACCTGGAACTTTGGGATATGTCTAGTAGGACTTATCCAACCAACAAACAAAACAAACTAAAATAAAACTAATGCATTCATATATGTGTTACTAAATAAAAACTTGTGGCTGGTTCAAATACCTAACATGCTGAAGTGTCATGTTTTATCTGCCCGCCATGCCAATGATCCATATTCAAACTGAAGGCAAGTTCTTGTCAAGAGAGATCAGATGGTGATGGAGAGAACTGTACCACTGATGGAATGCTCTACTTAGCGACAGTGCAAGGGATACTAAAAACAGCATTACTCTGACACACAGTGGGAGCTGAGGGTTGATATGTCAGCTTTCCATTACAAACTGAGAAGGGGAGTCACCTGTTAGTTTGGTTTTAGCAGAAACCCAAAGAGCTAATCTACATCTGGAAGTGTCTGCATCTTGCTACAAAACATGGCTTTAATGAATCCAAAATCCTCCTAGAACAAGATCTACTTTGCTGAGCCAAAGATCACATTCACTTTTTCATGGAAGATAAGCCACAGATTAAGAAGGGTGGATCCCTGTGGAACTAAAGAAGCACTATCAATGAATGCTGCCCACAGAATCTACCAATAAAATGGGGGGGGGGGCTTTTATTCCATTTTACTTTGCACTGCTAACTCTATACTTTCATTAAACAGCTCAAAATATCTAATTATCTATGAAAGACAAATAGCACAACAGGGACATTTGCTCCCTTTAAAGTATAAGTATAAAACATATTTTAGCCTAAATGGATAATTGGCTGTCTGTTATAGGCTAGACTTGGACAGGTTAATGAATGGTTGCATCACGCCATAGCTCATGTGCTTTTTAGGCCGAATTGTCACATAGTTTTGATTACTGTTATAAGATGGGAAGAGCTGTATATAACTCATTTTGTGCACCAGATATGGCTTGACCTAGGTGTTGGCACAAACCTTATGAAATCTTACCATGGATTACAATGCAGTACATAGAACAGCATTAACCTGGATGGCCATCACTAGCGCATGAAGAACAGATCCTGCTCACCTACTAAAATAAATGCACAAGGTAAAAACAGTGTACCCAGTTTTTGCAGCATGCAGAGCATTTTTGCAGTCTCATGCTATCTGCACAGATATTAATCACAAATTAAAGGAAACAAACTGGCACTCCAAATCCAAAACATGATATTGGCCAGGAATAAGATGGAGGCACTCAAGGTACAATGAAATAAGATGTTTATCCAACCAGAATTAAGCATTTTCATCAGTGTATAACACTGACTTCTTCAGAATTAAATCTTAAAACAACAATCACTGTTTAAATTACTTTGTGACAAGTCCTGTAATCAGTAACTACCCAATGAAATTGTGCAGTGACTTCCCAAATGAGAACACAGATCAAGCATCATGAACAAATCAAAACAAAAACAAAAATCTTTTCATCTCACAATTAAATCTAGAGAACTAGATCTTAAACCAATAAGCTGATATCTCATTCTTTACATAGGATTGGATGTTGCCAGTAAGTCTCATAATCAGTAACAACCATATGAAATTGTGCAATGACTTGCCAAATAAGAGCAGAAATTAAGCATTATAAACCAATGAACAATAATCTTTTTGTCTACCAATTGAACCTAGAAAACTCGATCTTAAACCAATAAACTAGTAGCTCATTCTTTACATAAGATTGGATATTGCCTCTAAGGACTAAATCAATGACCTACAACATACTTTTCAAACTACTCAAACAAAAAACTTATTGTTTTTTCACAAACATTATACTTAATTCATACCAATCTTAAAAGGTTGCATTTGTTTTTGTATGTAACTATTCAAAACTTATCAAATATTTTGAAAACTATAAAAAATATACAGAAGGATCCAAGGACAACCAAAGGATTCCAAAATAAATCCATCTTTAAAGTACAAAAAATATAGAGCATAAGTGCTTTCATAGCAAAGCTACTTCATCAGTTGCATATCACAACTAAAATTTCAGCTCATTAAATAGACTAGTTAAAAGGATGACATGACTAGCGACTTTACTCTCTTAAAGGCATATTTCATAAAAACACTCATGAACAATATATATATATATATATATATATATATATATGTACATATATATATATATATATACATATATATATATATATATATATATATATATATACATACATATATAAACATCCAAAATTCAATATAGACATACATATATCTATGTACAAATATGCCAAAGAAAAACATTGTATCTATTTTTTTTTTAGAAAATTCAAAGTAAATAGATGCCAGACTATCTCCTATTTAATAGTCTGGCTTTAAGTTTAGGTCTCAATGGTACTCTATCTTTCAGACCATGTCCATAATCCCCACATAATCTAACTATCCATTTGGCTTCCAACTGTTCAGTTTGGTTTCTAATGTCACCTTTCCTGATGTTTTCAGAAATACATCCTATTACCATAAACCTAAAAGAATGAAAAACATCAGTGTCCACAATATGTTTAGACAGCTTTGCCTATATGGTAAAAGTGTTCCTTAATCCTATCTCTCAGTGCTCGGTCAGTTTTACAACATAGAATTTTGTACAAACTGAACAGTGAGCCAAATAGACCACATGGACACTACTGCAAGTCACAGCAATATCAAAACTATATGATCTATTTAGATCAGGATGGTTAAATATTCCAGTACTATCAATATATTTACAAGCTTGACAATGTCTACATGCAGTAGCACACCCGTGACCTGTATTAGATAACACCCTCTTTGGAGTATGTATGAATATGAAGTCCCTCAATTGACATTTATGTACTCCAAAGACTTGACTGTGTTCACCCTAATAACCTCTTTCTCCAATATCTATTTACACACTGTACAAAAAACACATTTATAGGTCCCATGTGTTTTGTTATTAAATACATATTCAGTAGAGTTAGCTGGTTCCAGATAGTTTTTCAATCAATTCCCTTTCCTATAAACAATACCTTAGTCCATCCTCTAAAATTAGACCTGTTAGTAACAGCCTGCATTTAATTGCAGGAACCTGTGTTCTGAGAGACTGCTTTCCAATCTATCTGCAAATATACAAAGCTGAGTATATCTTTTTTGGTTTTAGAATTTAATTGTTGCTTACATCTCTGTTGAAACTGTTGTCTCCCTGTTCTGAGAGACTGCTTTCCAATCTATCTGCAAATAAACAGAGCTGAGTATATATTTTTTTGGTTTTAGAGTTTGTTAATTGTTGCTTAGAACTCTGTTGAAACTGTTGTCTCCCTGTTCTGAGAGACTGCTTTCCAATCTATCTGCAAATACACAGAGCTGAGTATATTTTTTTGGTTTTAGAGTTTGTTAATTGTTGCTTAGATCTCTGTTGAAACTGTTGTCTCCCTGTTCTGAGAGACTGATCTCCAATCTATCTGCAAATATACAGAGCTGAGTATATTTTTTTGGTTTTAGAGTTTGTACTGTTAGTTGTTGCTTAGATCTCTGTTGAAACTGTTTTGTCCCACCCACCCACCGTCCCTATTTTGGCTTGTAGTTTAAATTTGGTGGCTTTTGCAGTTGCCTGCCTCATTGTAGATTTGATCTGGGACACTCCCCCAGTCCCATCTCTTTACCACAGTCTACCTAATAAACTCTTTCTGTACTTGCTTTTATTCCTTTTTAATTTAATTGCATTTTTAAACTGTGTTTGGTCTATTATTGCTACATACTCAAGTGTGCTAGCTTGCACTGCATGTGAATTGTTTTTACTACTGTTTTTGCTACTTTTCTGCAAAAAAAAAAAACTGTAAGCCTGTTTCCTACCTTTCCTGTAACTAGTGTTCCAGATACAGATTTGCTATATCCAGGACTGTATGTAAGCTTCTGAGCCTCCCAAGTTTTTCTTTGTTGGAGGGAAGCCTTCTAGCTTATCAGTGGGAGTGGTAAGCACTATGTAACCTGTCTACCACATAAGGAGTGGTTTTGGCCCAGAAACTGTAGTTATTGGCCGTTTGGGCAATCTCTTCCATCTCTCTCAGCTTTCTGATTTGAAAGCCTGCATTTGCACTTGTTTCTGTCCTGTAACTCGTCTAGTGCAGATACAGATTCTTAGTTTTAGCACTTAAATTTGCTTATTCATGCTCAGCACTTGTTCAAAACTTGTAAGCACTAAATAAGCTACTAATTACTATAGCACTCAACCTTCCTCATTACCTAGAGGAAAACAATTTTTGTACTTACTTTTCTCACTTGCTTAGAGAAAAACAGCTCTTGTACTCACTTTCCTCACTTATCTAGAGGAAAATAGTTTTTTATTCAGGCTTGTCCAAGGGTCAGCTCCCAGTGTTCTCTCCTGTCTATCTGATGAATATGGGCATCTGAGGCAATGTAGAAATTGCCTCATGTACACAGACAACCCTCTCCTCCTATCACCCAACACTACAGCCTGTGAGAGATGCACTTATTTAGCCAAACTGGAGGTAAAGCTCTCTCCAACCAAGACTGAACTTGACAGTCATGAGGAGAAGGTAAACATTTGCACCACACCACACTCATCACATAGTCTCACTAAATCTACACCACCAAAATTCACACATAGTACCACAAAAACATTCCCAGAGGCTCTTAATGATAATCTGTCTAAGCAACATAGACCTCCAAAGCAGAAATGCACGCAACCTCCATCCCCCAACACAACCCAAATGACACATAGCCCACAGACTCAGTGTGCCACTCAACCACAGCCAATAAGGTAAAACAACATACCCAACACACTAGTCATAGGTGACTCTACAGTCAGGCACACTGCTGTCTCACTCACCAGGCTAAACAAGGAGAAGGTTACTGTCAGCTGCCTGTTGGGTGCCAGGATCCACCAGGTAACCCACGCACTCAGGTCACTCCACAACAATACAAATATGACTCTGTCATTGTCCATGTTGGTGTGAATGACCTGAGATGTACCTCCCTGGACTACATGAAAAGAGACATGGAAGAGCTCTCTGATCTTGTAGCCCAGGCAGGTATGACCCTAGCCCTGAGTAGCATTCTGCCATCGCCCAGAATGATACCGCAGTACAAGGACAAAATGATTGACTTCAACAATTGGCTAAGCTTCTGGTGTCATTCTAAGGGGATCCAGTATCTGTCTGCTTGGGATGACATGGTCGACAGACCACGGTGCTTTTCTACAGATGGTCTGCACTTGTCACCCCTGGGATTCTGGATACTGGATAAGACTATTGCTGCCCCTATAGTGCCTTTTTTAGGCAAGGTTCAAATAACAAATTCACCACCATAACAGGAACAGGCAAGCAAAAACTAAGGGTAATGCTACTCAATGCTAGAAGTCTAAATCTCAAAATGGACTCACTCAAGGCACTCCTTAAAATGAAGAACATCGATATCTGTGCAGTGACTGAGACCTGGTTCAAGGCTCCAGAGAACACCCCTGCACTACCAGGCTATAACTCATACCACACTTTTCGGCCATGTAACCTGGACCAAAATACCAAAGGTGGAGGTGTGTCCATATTCATTAAGGATATCCACACCTCCAGGCTAGTTGCTCAGCATAATGCATCCGAGGTTATCCAAGTGCAACTAACTCTGGGCAAAACTGTAATCCAAATTGTAGCTTCCTACAGATCCCCCACCATGCCCCAGGATTTCCACTCCTCTTTTCTTGATGTACTGGAAAATATTAGGGTTCAACCAAACACCCTAATAATGGGCGACTTCAACTACCTCACCATTAACTGGGAAAACTACTCATGTACCAACTCCTTAGCTCAACGCTTTCTGGAATTCATAAACTCCAATGCCCTGGATCAACGTATGCACACCCCCACCAGGGGCAACAATATCCTAGACCTAGTCATTACCAACATGAGTGACCGGTGTTCCACACCTGAAGTCAACTCCTCGTTGGTCCAATCCAACCATAAGCTAATCACCCTTGATATCCACATCCTGCCCCCACCCCCCATTAAGGAAACCACAGTACAAAATTTCTCCAAAGCCAACTTTATGCTTCTTAAGACAGAAGTAGTAAACTTCATGACACCCATGCAGATGGACAATACAGTTACAACTGCTGAATCCTACACAAATGCACTCTATAAGCACTTACACGAGTGCATGGATCATGCTATCCCAAACAGAACCAAGATGCTATCCTCCAAAAAAAGGAAGCCAATCTTGTGGTCCCCTGCCATAAACAAACTGTACAACAGAAGGAAGAAACTGTTTCAAAAGAGAGTAAAATCCCATGAGTGGAGGAGCTCCCTGGTCAGCCTCAGTAAGAAGCTGAGATCCCTTATAAGATCCTCCAAAGCTAGCTACGAAAACAAAATCACCTCTAATTCTAAGGACAACCACAAAACATTCTATAGCTATGTCAAGAATCTTGATGGCAACACCCATATCTGCTCTGAGTTACAGCACAACAGCACGGAAATTACAGAACCAACTGATATTGCCAACATCCTGGCAGATAGGTTCAGTGCTAACTTTACCCCCCCACCCCCTAAAAGCCCCATATCTATACAGAAAGAATGCAGAGCCCCTGTGATCACAACTACACAGGTAAAGGCTGCACTCTCTAAAGCCAAAAACACAGCATCCATGGGACTGGACAACATCCCAGGCTGCATTTTACATGAACTTCAGAATGAACTGGCTCCCCAATTAAGCACCATGTTCAATAATAGCCTTGCATCAGGCTTTGTGCCCATGGAGTGGTGCACAGCAATAGCTATCCCACTCCACAAAGGGGAGCCACCACTGATCCAGGGAACTATCAACCTATTAGCCTGACAAGCCTAGTCTGGAAGGCAATGGAATGTATCATCATGGAACTCATAAACAACGACATTGGTAACCTCCAAACTCTGGATCCCAACCAGTTTGGGTTTGTGAAAGACAGATCATGCCTCCTGAACCTGATCAACTTCTTTGAGGCAGTCACCAAAGCCGTAGATGAGGGTAAGGTGGTTCACACAGGCTATCTTGACCTTGCCAAGGCTTTCAACACCATCCTCCATTCTGGAATTATAGCTAAACTCACTAAACTAGGTATAAATCCCTACATCACAAGATGGGTTGCCAAATGGCTCACTGACAGAACCCACACTGTAAAAGTTGCAGACTCCAAATCTGACCTCAAAGCAGTGACAAGTGGAATACCACAGGGTTCTGTCCTGAGACCTCTGTTGTTTGGTATCTACTTCTCTGGAGTACAGGCTAACACAGAAGGCCTCTGGCTAACGAAGTTCACAGATGACTACAAACTAGGAGCCATAGTCAAGTCCCCAAATGATGTGGACATCCTACAGAAGGGCCTCGCTGAGACAGATGCCTGGTGTCAGAGCCATGGCCTCAAGCTCAATTCCAAAAAGTGCAGTGTCATCCCCTTTGGTAAAAACTCTGTACCTATGAACTAACACATAGGCAGCGATCTACTTAACACCGAATGTGTGATAAGAGACCTTGGGACACAGGTGGACAGTAGTCTCTCCTTTGATAGTCACATCGCCACAGTAGTCAGGAAGTCCTTCTATGTGGCACACCTCATCATAAAGGGGTTCTCATCCAGGAAAAAAGAGGTCATTGTTCCCCTCTACTCGACACTCATTAGACCCATTATAGAGCACAATGCCCCTTTTGGAATGTACCTCACAAGACATCTGCAGCAGCTGGAAAGGCCACAGAAGTACCACACAAAGAGAATTACTGGCCTCAAACAAATGTCCTACACTGACCACCTCAAAAAACTCCAGCTTTACTCCATAGCATATCGCCTACTCCAAGGTGATCTCTGCCTAACATATAAAGCTATGTCAAACCAAGAGCTGTTGGACATGCTACACCTAAAGAAATCCCAATCCCTCCGAGCTACATGCTCTAGGGACCTAAACCTTGTCACCACAATAAACAGGACATGCTGGAGGGATAGAGTCATATCCCAGAGACTTCCCATACTCTGGAACAGGCTACCCATCTATGTTAAGCAAAGTTCTTCATTAGCACTCTTCGAGAAAAATCTTGATGAGTGGATGGGAAATAGGAAATACACCCCGGGGATCACTTCTGTGTCTCTGCTCAACAGTGGCACAGGAAAATAACTTTCTTGGGTGGCGTAAGCCAGGGAACCTTGTTGGCTAGGCTTACGTAGGCCCTTGGGCAGATAGCCTAGTACCTACCTATGAATCTATCTGTTCCCCCAATTCATCAAAAAAAGTAAAAGTCTTCCAATTCCTGACCAGAATGGACTGAATAAATTCATGATCATTAGTAAAGTCTCTGATAAAGGAGTGAATATATTCACCTCTGTTGGATTTTCTGTTGTCCAAAAAATATTTAATGTTACCATGGGAAGATCATATCAGGGGTATAATACCCCTTCTCTTCTTTTAACTACAATGTTCCTTTGTATATCATACACCAGTCTACTGGGGTACCCTCCAGTAAGGAAAATGTTGGCCGGTTTTGAACTTTCTATCTCAAAATCAGATTCCTTGGAAACCATTCTGGCTAACCTGATATACTGGCCCTTAACTATCCCCTTCTTTTCATGTTCCAGATGACAATTAGTGCAGTGCAGTGGACTGCTGGACTATGTAGGTTTCCTACAGATCTTGCTAACCAATCTTTGATTAGGGATGACATTACGTACTAAGACATCTAAATAATTTATCATCTCAGAGCTAATGGAATGGGTAAACTGGAAAAAAGATGTAGTGGAGTTTAGATAGATAATAAACACTTCAATTTCATGTATTGGTTTAGTCCAAATTATGAAAATATCATCCAAAAATTGGACGCATAATTTCCATGAAGCAACTTATGTATTGAAATTTCTTCTCTCACTGCAATAACACAATATTTGCAAAAACAGGGGCACATGAAGCCCCCATAGCTACCCCCTTCCTTTGGTGTAAATACTGACTATTAAGATAAACAAAGATTTTTTTCAAGATGGTTTGCATTAAGGAATCAAGGATGTTAATCTTGTTATTGTCTAAATTATTCAATTCAACTAAGAAGTCATGAAACCAGTCTAGTCCTATGTTGTGGGGATCACATTGAACAGGTTTACCACATCTATAGTTAAAAAAACCAATCATCTGAAACCCAATATCTTTCAATTTTAATAAAAGTCCCATGAATTTCAACACAAGTGTAAAAATGAATCCAAACTTATTTTTAATTGTAAATCAATATATGTTGCCAAGAGATATATTTTAGACTTGTTAAGGTTCACAACTGGTCTCATAGAAGGGTCCAGTGTGCTTTTATGATCTTTGGAATTCTGAAGACTGAAGGCACCACTGGATACTTTACCCATAAAAGAGTACAAATTGTGGTTAACCTGATCCTGGTCTAACATGTCTTGCACAAAAGCATCAATTCTTGTATAGTAAAGTTAACAAAATTCAAAAGAGGTTTCCTCATAAAAATCATCATCAAAAAGATGAGCATTCATCCTAGTCAAATAATCTACTTTAGTAATAATAACCACCCTGCTCCTTATTGGGTTTCATAACCCTAACACTTTTATCATTACAAAGTTGTTTTTAAAAGTTGTAAAAGTTGAAATTCAGTTGCTGATACATTTTGTTTATCCTTTAAATCTTTGTGTCCTACTAAAGTTCTAAAATCAAATTCACAAAATTTTTTAAATAAAATAAGGGAAAGTGGGAGGGGAGAGTATAAATGCTCTTCAAACGCAACTCACACATTTCATAATCACTATTCATCTTGTTAAACACTAACTTAAAATTCAATTTCCTAAGATACAATTTCAAGTTAATCATAATGTTCTCTATTTTTGTATTGGTAGAAGGAACAAAGGTCAACCCTTTGCTAAGTAAGTCAGCAGTATCACTCCCATATAAGTTGGAAGTGAAATTATAAATGGAAAAGTCACATGAAGGGTTGGAGACAATTTTAGGTATAGAATCATCCAAGGTGGCCGAAGAGATATCTGATTAAAGGAGGGTCCAACTTATCTCTTCCTCCAGTTGTGTCTCCCCTCTGGTAGGACCATCTCTGTTGTTAGTTCAGTTCTATCCGCCACGGGTTGTATACCTCTCTCTGTTTGATTTCTCAATTTCTCAACCTCTCCGACCTCCTCAGTGGTGCTTGTTCCAAAGGAGGAGATGTCTCTTCTGAAAAATCAACCAATTCTAGAAAGTCACTGTGATCATCCAAATGGTCAGAGACAAAACCACCTTGGCCATGAGGTTTTGGATAAGCTCAACCTTCCTGGTATTCCTTTCTGTCTCTATCAAGTTTCTTTTCCTTCTGTTTTTTGACTTCAGAGATGGCTGTCTACATTTGAAAAAATACTTTGATATTGCCCACAGTGCTGATCAAAAAGTAAATCATTAGTAAGTACTCGATCAAGTCCATTAGCTTTGCTAATCAAGCCATCAATAGTTCTTTGGTTGTGTTTAATAAGTAGTTCTAACAACTCACAACCTTGATGATCAAAAAGGTCCAAATGGCATGGATAATTGTGAAATAATCCCATTGGAAACTTCCAACTAAGTAGTCCTTTAGGAATTCTTTTAACTTTTAAACACTCTTGTGAATTAAGTGTTTTCTACTAGCATTTTTGATAGATTGTTTAACAGTGCCTACTTCATTGTAACTTTTGTTATGTAAGTCAACAATTTTATTGAGCCATATCATCAAACTACTTACTCCTACATTTACCACAGGATCAGGTACAGGGTTGCACACTGACCCATAAAAGAACTAGATGCCTCACACTCTTGAACAGGTTGATCAGGAATAAAACAAGAAGACATGTTTTTGAATTCCAAAATATTCCTTGAATATCCTGTGGTGTTAGCAACAGGTAAATGATTTTATATAAAACATAGGTTTCTAAATATTTTATAAGTGTTGAATAGTTACATTAAAAAACAAACCTAACCTTTAAAAAATTGGTACAAATTGAGTATAATATTTGTGAAAAAACAATAAGTTTTAGTTTGAGCAGTTCAAAACTTATGTTGTACCTAGGTCATTAATTTAATCCTTTGGCAAGCCATATAGAATTTCATGCATCGGTAACATATCTAAATATGATTATAAATTATTTTTTATAAGACCCCTTGCTCCTACTACTAATGGAACTGTCTGGGTATCCTTCTTCCACATTGCCCTCATTTCTGCCTGCAAATTCTGATATTTTATGACTTTCTGTCTCTCTGTACATAAGATATTTTAGTCAATGGGCATAGTAATTTCAATGATCAATGTTACTTTTGTCTTCTTTTCATGGACTACTATATCTGGATTTCTCACATCTTTTTTTTGAACTCTTGGTAATGGGTAATCCCATGTGATATAAACTTCATAATTTTCTATAATGCTTTGTGGCTCAGTTTTCCAGTGTTTTTCAGCTACCTCAGCATTACAATGTTTGCACAATCCCCAATGCAACAGCCTTGCCACATTACTATGCCTTTCAGTATACAGCCCTTCTGTCATTAGTATGTCACAGCCAGCAACTAGGTGGGCAATTGTTTCCAATTCTGTTTTGCAAAAGTTAAATTTGTCTGTTTCTTCCACATGTTAAATGGACTTTGTAAACAAATGTGTACATAGTCCACTATCTTGGGCTGCCAATATTAACCTTTCATCTTTTGGTTTAAATTCATCTGTCCTCAACCATTATTCCATTTGATCTTGATCAAGATGAGGTTGTTCCAGACGTTTTCTGTACTTGCAACTATATTTATGCATTTTCCACATTTCTTGCCAACTCATCTGATCCTTCACCTTATATGCTTTCTTTTATTTTTTGGCACATTCAGTTGTTGCCTGATTGTTTTTATCTAATCTGGTTTGATTTCCATTCCTGCCTAATGCCAATATGTTTCTGCTAGACTAACCGGGGAAGTTATCTTAGATTTATTCTCCTCATGTTTCTAAACTTTCATTACATTTGGGTCTTGTGAGGTCAGCAGATATGTATGCAGTCCCACAATTGCAAATCTATACATGTAATCAATTTCAAGGAAGCCCATATCCCCTTCGGAACAGGAAATATATAATCTTGGTATGCACTGATTTTTATAAATCATTTGATGAGCATGAAGCATCTTTCTTGTTTTTCTACATAATCTATCCAACACCTTTTCAATCACTCCAAAACTGTAAGTTAGGACAGGAAGAGCAAATTGGTTTATAGCTTGAATTTTGTTCTTAGATGTCAATGGTGTTTTCAGGATTAATTTAAGTCTTCTAAAGTATTCCTTACTAAGTTTTATTCACATTCGTTCATGTTTTATTGTTGATACTTCATCACTTCCCAAATATTTATGCACTCCCTCTTGCTCAAGTTCTTTTATATCATATTCTTGTCCCAAACTGATGTTTTCTTGGTGCTGCAGCTTTCCTGCTTTAAAGGTTGCTTTTGCACATATGTCAAGACCAAATAATATTGTTATATCATCTGAAAAAGCTTTGACTACCTGCAGTTGTGGTTTCAGTTCCTCATCTGATGAGCCATACAGTTTTTAAATCATTGACAAAGAGAAGATGAGAAGTCTTTACACTTTGTTGTTTTCTAGGAGCCAAATTATAGCCATGGCCTAAGCTGTTAAGTAGACAGCTTAATGGGTAAGAGCAAGGCAAAAGAGCAGCTGTGACAGAGAGTCACCCTAGAATATCGCCCAATGGATTTTTATCCCTGGAATAATAATTTATCCTTTATCATGGCTTAATTGCAAAGTAGTCTGCCACTGTTTCATGGTCACTGTAATGTAGTCAATCAGTGTAGGGTATGTTGTATACATTTTTAAGCACTCTTTTATCCATGAATGTGGGATACTATCAAATACTTTTTTGTAGTCAAGCCATGCCATACTTAGATTCTTCCCCTTTTTACAGTTCTCCACTATGACTTTATTTAATTTCAATTCATCCTTTGTTCCATATGACATTCTTTTATTGCTCTTTTGTTCTAGTGCCATAACAGAGTTTTCTTCTAAATGACTATAAACTCTGTCGGCATCAATTCCCATGTATAGTTTATATGTCACCGGAAGGCAAGTTATTGATCTATAGTTTTTAGGGTAGCTTGCAGGTTCACCTGTAGATGTACCCTGATGAGTCTTCAGATACCCTAAGAAAATTGCTCCTGAAACCTGGTTGCAAGACAGCACTAAGGTTTCCTCAATAACTAGACTGGTATGATGTAAGATCTGTACGATCTCACCTGGCCTTCACAAAATTTTCCATTTCCTAAAGTGTGCACATCTAGCTCAATATGTTTCTTCTTTTAAACAAATGTGGACCCTTGTGATGATGGATGTGTGCACCACTGACATAAAGGGATGACTATGGCCCCAGTGACCAGAGTTCAACTACTAGTTAGGGTGCACAATTGTAAAGTTGCTAGGATGGTTGGTGGCCTTTGGCTGGTTCCTCACTCTGTTCTGTATATGATGTATCCTCAGCCAATGGGTAGAGTCATGTCAAGAGCAGGAAGTCATTCATAGGGGAACATGGATGTAGCAATCCAAGCCATGAAGGAAGCACCTGTTGATGCATGTGGAACAGTGCACACAATAAATGTATGGGCACAGATGGAACTTTCAGTGATGTAAGTGCCCACATTGCTACCTAGGTATGTAGTTAGGATGTATTAATTTATGCTCTTGTGGTCAGGTTGCTAGAGAGACCACAAAGTACCCTCATGATTGCCTGGATGATGGTTCCCACTGGACAGACTGTTGCTATTGTTGTTGCTTTTGCTGGTACTCAGCACAGGGAAACAAACTGAATCAGTTCCTACAGGAGGGAGAACCTGATGGTTGGCAGACACAGGGATAAAAAGTAACTCCATCTTGATAAACTCAAACAATCCTTTCCTCCCCGGAAATTTTATGCTAGAGTGTTAGAGAAGAGGTTCTAGCAGGTAGCCAAACTTCTGAGGACAGTGCAGATATTGCCTAGGCCACAGAATAATGTAGTAGCTATTTGCCCTTGCATGTTTGTGTGAGGGATTGTGGGATATTGCTAAAGCAGTCAATATTTTTACTGCAGACTTGGAACAAATTTATGGGCACTTGCTGCAGCAGGTGCACTGAAAAGTCTTGTAGGACTATGGTGTACCAGGGTCTCAGCTGCATGTTATGTCATACTTGTAAGAATGCAACAAGAGCTGATTATTTATTTGATATATTAAGCCACGTGAATATGGGAAGGTGCCTGCTTTGTGAATCTGTATGTGGCAGCTCTGTTTGCAGATGAAGTTGTCCTTTTTTCATCAGTCATGACTTCTGACAAATACTCAAGTAATTCACTAAATGAAAATCGGCACTTCGAAATTCAGGATCACAATGCTGTCAGAAAACAATGTTCTCAGGTGTGTACACAGGGCAGGCCTACTGCCTTCGCTGAAAGAGTTTAAACACCTTGGAGCCTTGTTCACGAGTGATGCCAAAGGGAAGAGTGAGACTGAAAAGTCAATTAGGGCAGCAGCTATAGTCTTGAAGTCAATCAATGGATCTGTGGAGAGAAGGCAGGAGATGGATTCTCAATAAAAATTGTAAGCTTTCCTGTCAATCTGTACCCTCACTCTCGCATATAGTCATGAGCTGTGGGCACTGAATGAAAAAAAAGTGTAGCTGCAATTGGCAAAAACTGGGTTTCTCTGTAGGGTCATCAGGAATATGCTCTGTGGGTAGGTGTAAAGAAATTGGTGATCTGGAATAAGTTTGGAGTAAAGCTATTTTTTTAACTTTTGTTTACTTGCCCAGAAATCCTGAGTACAGCCATTGATGGGTATGGCAGTCCCTCCACTTGCAAGGCAGTAAAAGTATTCAAGCCTCATACCCTTAGCACAGAATGTAGCTATTTAACAAGTTGAAGCTTTAATTCATTGAGTTAACAGAATGCTTAATAAAGTAACAGGTCTCACATAGCAATGTATTTTCTGAACAAGACTACCTGAAGAATTTCCACTTAATTTTGATTAGAAAAGAAAAATGAAAAATAGCACCCCAATGCACTGATCTAGCTCCTTTTTCCACTGGGATAAGGACATAAGGAAAAGCTTTGAATCCTTGAAATTGGGAGGGGTGTTGAAGATGTGGTATAGCAGGATCTAATATAGTCCTGCTAGGCTATGAAACAATAAGAAGGAACGGAATGGCCCATAACCATATATATATATGTCAAACAAAATGGACTGCTGCTGCAGAAAAAAGTTCCCTGTCCTCCTTCGCCTGGGAAGATTTAGGTCTGCTCTTTCAGTTATGTCAATGGCATAAAGCCACAATGTATTTGTATGCATGTGGTTATTGGCCTTAGTATTTGCTTTTGCCCTATATCATTTAAAAATAATTAAACTCAATGCTGACTTTTCACTATTTGGACTCTAGGCACAGGGTAAATGTTAGTTAATTGAGGCTTTTAGGTTATTATACAAGAACATTTCTTGGTAATATATGCCTCAGCTTAGGTGCCAGCACCAAAAAAAAAAAAAAGAGTATAAAATGGTGAGGGTCACATTTTCGCTTACTGCCTGGCTTTCTTTTTTTTTTTTTTTTTTTGGCATGAATTGTCAGGTAAACTCACAGCCCCTAGGGGCATCTGATTACTTTTTAAGATATATCTTCTTGCAGCTTAATCCCATTCATGAGGAAGTTCCTGTAGAATATAACCTTCTGTTAGAAATCAGAAGCTTAAATCTAACACTATATTGCATTGTAATTTTATCATCAATCATTTAGCTACCAAAAGGGCAAAGCAAGTGTCCAAGAGTGGATTGAAATCCTGATGTTTACAAATACTCATATATGTTATTTTAACAACAGTCTTGTTTTCAACAGCCTTTGCATGCAAGGCTTTAGGAAGAAAATGTATCACTTTACTTTGCAGTATTGAATGGTAGTAGTTATCAAATTATAATTTGGGCTACTTCCAGATAGGTTTGCAGGGACCACTTTTTATTACAGTATATACATCTGATGGTAACAGATGTGTAGGAATTAGAGATTCCTTAAATGGAGAAGTGCTGCGGATATTTGCTCTTTCTAAAAATGGCCATATCACATGGGAACATGCTCTAGAGTTATGCAGCTTCTAATTAAAATGCTTCTTCTGAGCTACAGAAGGATTTGTTCCAACTAAAATTTTAACTCTATAACTGACATTTTTTTTATATTTCATTTAGGACTGATGTCTTTAAATATATTTATATTTTATTTACAAAAGCACTAGCATGTCTTATAGAAAAGCTACAAGTTTCCAGATCATGTGAACACTCAGTCAAACTAGACATCATAATTTAACACTTAGCCTTAAGAAAGAACAGTGATGCATTATGTGACAAGACCATAAAATGTCATAAATACTACTTAGGATAACAAGTCTGTGTCCAATGTAAAGACAGCAAAATGAGGCAGCTACTAGACTGAAATATTAGTTACAATCTGTGCTACACACAAGGCACAATGGAGGAGGCAAATAATGCAGCCCATGGAGTATGGCCGGGGGGGGGGGGGTAGAAGTAAACCAGTCAACCTATTAATAAACAGCAGATAGGGCAGCCAGTAAAGTATTTACCCCATTAAGGACTTGACACTTGACAGCTGTAAGGAGTAACAAGCTGTACCTGTATCATAAAGAAGAACTAAAGGGACAACAAAGAACACAAACATTGAGAAGATTCGCAGTGAAGTGTACGAAAACACTGATGGTAGTCTTTGGTCATCAGGGGATACGGGCTGAGGTGAAGAATCCCAGGTATACAGCGAAGCATGAGATTCAGGAGGGTCTTTTTCCCAAATAGGACAGGAGACACTTTTAGTTATTTATTTATTGTTGTTAACTGAATAGGCACACTCATCCAAAGATAATCCTTTTTATACACAGCTCAGGCAAACAGGGAAGAGTCACAATACATACAAGTTAACATGGATACAAACCACAAGTGCAAATAAAACAGATATTTTAAATCTCTCATGCAGCCAAATAACACCCAATTCCTATATACCACATGGGGGTAAATAATAATTTAAATAAAACAAACTGAAATTCTGTAAATAACAATGCAGCAGTACAATTATTAGCAATGCAACATTGTATTCTGGTGTCCCAGTTTTAAAGGACACCTCTGGTTTACAAACCACTCAGGGTCTTAAGTGCACAGGAGGATATATAATTCTGGGATATAAAATAATGGTTATCCTAGATTTTGTAATAGAAAAATGCTCTTTTGTCCTTTCAAAAGCAGCAGCTTGCTCAGACAGAAAACACTCACTACTACTACCCCGTGGCACAGATGCTCCGCATAAGGCTTCTCAGCTTATTTATTTATATATTTGTTTGTTTACCTGGGTAGTGCACTAATCAATACTGACCACTTTCAGGTTCAGCCTGGGAGAAGTACACAACATTTCACAAACAAAAAATACAGAAATGTAAGCAATAACAGAATAGCTCAAACTAATTACATACAGAAAATTGAATATACATTTTAGTGAACAAGTGCAATGCAATGTACAATTAAGCAGAGTGTAATGTACAATATATACATTAGTTTTAAAAGTGGGTCAATCTTAAGTTCTTTGTTTTTCCTAGGTAGATGGAAAGCTGGGGACTGTCTTTTTGGAAACGCTCATAGTTTCTTATAAATTTAATAAAAATATCCACATGCAGCAGTAATCTTATAGCAATAAACAAGTGAAGAGAAAACAGTCATTTCCAATAGAAGGCGATATCCTTCAGGACATTCCTAAAATGAATAGGATTATACTGCAGGAAGATGTTAGCCTTCTGGACAGATCTTTAAAGTAATTAATACCCATGGAGGAAGCCTGGCAGGAATTTCTCTGTTATTAACACTAACAGGCACTAAATGTGAAGTAACCCCATTTTCTACACCTGTGCATCTCCCAAAGCAGAAGACGTGAAACCTACTACTTAATTATATTTCTATAAACATATTTATGAAATTCAGTGAGACTCAAGCTGAGCATAAAGGTACAGATCTACATCTACATCACTCCCCCCACTTAGTGTATATCACACTCTCTATGTATACATGCAGATATAAATCTATGTATACATGTACAGACACACACTCGTGTAGTTCTATATCTCTGTGTACACCCCATCTCTCTTTCTCTCTCTCTCTACAGATATATATATATATATATATATATATATATATATATATATATATATATAAACATATTCATGCCTATGAATTCATGCATAATGACCTAGTAATCTGATGGAAATAAATAAATATCAACAATGTCGAAGTAGACAATTTAATGTCAACAACAAAGCATCAACACACTTCTTTGCATGCTCCAAAAATGAACTTTGTACCATGCAAACTCAACCACGTGTTTTTTTCGGGGGTGGAGGTAAGCCCCCTGCACCTCCACACCCTCTGTTAATTATGCATTTCAACTCTGAGATCATGCAAACCCCAGGAAATGAGCATATTCCTGATCCCAGAAATTTGTCAAGCTCTCATAACTGTCAAACATCTGTTTTGTCAACCAAAGACAACAAAAAAGAGGTCAACTAAAACTTGAAATGAGCAACAGCAGTGCACCCATACCACATACATATACACATACACACATGTTTATTATATATACTTTTTAATATGATTATATGAGACGCAATTCATAATCAACATAACTATCATAGATATCCATTCCACTTAATGCTACTTATCAAACCCTTACAAACTCCAAGATGACACTTCTTAACCCCACTGTTAACTGATCCTGCCATTTAAATGATCGATCACCTATAGTCCATATATGCACATATAGGGGCACATGAATATATCTGCTTTTAATGATGTACAAACTGACACTGCATTCATCAGTCCCACCACATCAGACCATATATCAATCTCCCATTACATTGAAACACAAATTATTGCAAAAACAAGCTTAAACCTCTATGCAGATACAGCTGTAATCATGAATTCCCAATGTTTGCACCACCCCACAAAAATCTTAGGCAATCACACTTCCTTATATACTAACTCTACAGTCACTCAGCTTGAGCAAAGGGAATTCACCAGTACTGTGCTATAGCTGAATCATATTTATGTGACTATAGCACAACTCAACAAAGTCTGTTATGGATGATAAGGATGCTTCACCTTCTCATTAACAGGCAGTGCAATGCATTCAGTAGCATGCACTGCAGCCATATCATATATGTATGTATATAAATCAAAAACTCAAGTGCCCCATAAAGTAAAACACCTTTAATCCAAAACAGAGTAAGCGCTCTTGTTTAGACTCTGGATTTCATCATACACACACACACACACACACACACACACACACACACACACACACATACAGATATCCTAACTAGGAAAATAATGAATAAGAAAGAAGTCAACATATACCCTTAATAGAATCTGATTCCTGCCTTGAATGCCTCTGACTTAATACTGACAAAACATGCACAACCCTTGTTCCACAAATGCAGGGACCAATTGGTCCAAAGTAGCAGCCCTGGAAATCTGCACTGTTGTAGCATGTCCCACACGACATTGTGGAGCATGCAGTCATATGCCTTCTCCAGTTTTACAGAACATGTACAGACCATACTGCCACACTACAGACCATACTGCCACACACTACTTACAACCACCAGTACCCATGCAAGGGAAAAGAGATAATCAGGAAGGAAGCTGCACTACGTCTCCTGAACTGGAACACACCGATCAGCTGACGTTTCTTTCACAGCACATTTGTGCATGCTTTCCATGAAGGTCGAGAGGCATGGCCACTGTATAACTGGAATACTCCCTTCTGTCCCTTTTGGAAAAAATGAGGACCACCACTTCAATTTGCCATTCTAGAGGTGCTATGCTTGTCTTCCACTCAGTACTGAAAAGGCGCATTAACCACAACAACATCAAGTACTTTCAACATTTACAAATGGATCTTGTCTACTTCCACAGTGATCTTATCTACAGAAATGGGTTCAATCAACTAAACGTTTGTGGCACTGCTCCCTCAAAAGTAGACATGGCCATTGGGGTCAACAGTGTGTCAGAATGTTCATTCCAACTCATAACAATATCCTTCATGTTAGAGTTTCTGAACCTTTGCAGATAACAGACTCACCAATGTCTTACTCTTCTCCCCTTTTAGGATGCAGGACTGTTTACCAAAAACAATTTGAGACCATCCAAAAGTTACTTCCATGGTCTCATCAAACTCCTCCAATATCAGGGTCTTTGATTTGGTGACTGTTACAGCTGCTGCCTTTATGGTCAGTTGGCAACTATCAGTCAACTCTAGAGAAGCCCTGATAATGCTGTAAAAAGAGATGCCTTTTCACAGTATGAGAGTTTACCTCATATCCAGTATATCCTAATGCTAGTGTCATGACAAGCACTGGCCAACTTTTGGCTAAAACTCATTACTGCAATATGAGCTAATAAAGTTTCAAAGTTTCTTCTTTAAGATGCTTCATCCCTGTCCTTCAGCAGGAGAAGCTCTTCTTCAGATGGGAGTTGGTCTCATCTTGCACTGCATTCTCATGATATCCATGCTATATGCTCAGCTTCCTGGCTCTGTCCAGCCACCCATCTTATCTGTTTGAGTCAATTTATATCCAAGAAACCGGCTAACAGCTCGGTACCTCACTCTAAGCATACATAACATATAGCCCTATGTCTGGTAGTGCAACTGCAGGGTACTATCATCCACCTTCAACTGAAAGTATTCTGGTGCAAAGTACCCTTAGGAGTAGCTTTGTATTTAGGCCTGGGATTCCTTCTGGAAAGTTCTCACCCAGCACAGAAGTCTAGTAGCAATCTTATTCTGGCCCTTCCAGCTATCTCCTTCATACATCACATCAACTACAAAAATTAGGTCAAACTCTAATAAGTACTATATCCTTTTTGCAATTTTTAGTTGCATTGAGGAAGACTTTTCATCTACTGGCACAAATTCCAACTATACATGAATAGTTGAGCTTGTGAGTATCCCTACACTTCAATGAGGCCTTCCCTGGGAATCATTCCATGAGTAGGAGAATAAAGACCTTCAGTCAAGAATCATCATCATCAATCCCCTTTCCCCCATTTTTCTACATGGGGTCAGAGTTTTGTGTCAATTAACTCTCTCTCTATTCAGTGCCAGTCTCCTACCTTTTTCAACACTCATGCATGACTGTCACAGTCTTCTCTCACACAATCCATCCACCTCTTTACTGGACACCTTTGTTTCCTCTTCCTTTCTGTCCCAAATCGTCTTCACCAGATCATCTTCTGCTTTTCTGCACATGTGCCCAAACCACTGTAATCTGTTCTTTTTCAGCTTTTCTGCAACTGGAGCTACTTTAGCTTCTGCTCTTATTTTCTCATTCTTCATCTCTCCCTCAGTATGCATCCTACCACCTGTCTCAGGCATTTCATCTCCAGCACCTCTAACTTCCTCAACTGCTCTGCCTTTACTGCCCAGGTTTTTGCACCATACAGTAATACTGGCCGCACCACTATTTTTTACACCTTACTTTTAATCTTCTTTGGCATTCTTCTGTCATACACTACCCTTGACACACTGCATCAGGTGGCTGCAGCCCCTCTGATTCTAGCTTTGACCTCCTAAATCAGACTTCCCTTTTCCTTGACCACTCCTTCCAGATACTTGAAGCAGTTAACATGTTCCAATATTTTCCCTTACCTCTTATTTCTCAGCTTCTTATGATTCCCCAATTCGCTGCCATTACAACTACCTTATCTGTATTCAGTTTTATCCCATGTTCCTTCAGTTCTGCATTCCATTCCCCTAACATATGCTGAAGTTCTTTCTCATAGTCTTCCTGTAATGCCACATCATCTGCATACAGCAGCTTTGTTGATCTGTTCCCTCTGACCTGTTTGCTAATGTAGCCCATCACCAGTATGACCAGTAGTGGACTCAGAGCTGAACACTGAGGTACAGACACTCTGTCTGGGAAACCTCATTATAAGACTGAACATTGTTCATACTTGAGTCATTGGGTCCTTGTACACTGCATGCAATAATCCTACCAATGTTCTTGGGACTTTGAATCACCACAGGACTGCCCAAATCAACTTTCTTGGGACCTTGTCATCTGCTTTTTCCATGTCTAGAAATGCCCTGTTGGGCTCTTTCCTCATCTATAGCTTCTTTTCAAGTCTCACTGCAAATGCTGGGTCAGTTGTACTGCATTCTGATGTAAGTCCAGACTGCTCTTTTCCCATCTTACTTTCTGCTACTCTGTGTATTCATTTATCCATCTGTCTTCTACTCTGTGTATTATTTGTCAGTCACTATTCATTTATCAATCACCTTCAATCAAGAGGTCTAGTTCCATATCGACACTGCACGTACATATCAGACAAACTATACTTAGCTGGCAGTTTGCAATCTCTCACACAAACCGTGGCTCCATCCCCAGCAGTGAGGTGACACTCCCTATCTCAAGAGTCAGCTTCCATTGCCAGGGCCAATTCAATACAGACTGTTATGCCTTACCCACACTTATCTGGCACTATACCTAATCCACAACATTCAGTATGAAGTGGTCAGACTACGCAGTGACTCCACATATATTTTTGAACTGAGCCATAATGAGCTATGGTCGATCAGTCATGACTTGTTCATGTTAATCATTGGCCTGGATCCAAGCTGGGTCATAATAACCCAACTAGGAATGGGGACATATTATTTAGTGAACCATCAAGCAGTCAAATGTTTGCATTGCTGTTTAAATAGAACATCTTAGATGATTCTACCAAAGGTGACCCCCTTTAAAGAGTATAAGCAGTCAGGTAAGATAGCTCTAATGATTAGCTCAATGTGTGTGTGTGTGTGTGTGTGTGTGTGTTTGTGTGTATGTATGCATGTATGCTGTAAAAAGCCAGTAAGAAGAATAGGGCAGGTATTTCAGCTATCAATTTATTCCTGACCCTGCAATGATAAGCTAGCTCAATGGAGATCTGTCTCTGAAAAGGTAGACGTTGGGTGGAATCTGGGTATGTCGAGTCCCTCCCTCCTTCAACCACCAGCATATTTTGACTATGTTCAGAGAGAAGGAATTAGTAAACTCTATTTCTTAGACAAAGGTCAAATATATATTTTGCCTAGGCTTTATTATCTGGTCATCTCTGTTCCGTCGAGCCTACTTAATCTGTTTAACGTCATCTCTATGAACTACAACTGGCAAATACTTTATCTATTGACAATATTCTTTTTCAGTTTGTTATAGCTGTCCAAATATTTGCACTATGTATGTATAATCTCACATTGTGTAAACTAAAGCAGAATTTTTACTTAGTTAATATGTCGTTGGTCGTTGGGCTTTGTAATAGCATTATTTAACTGTGGGATATTATCCCTGTTGGACTTTCCTGGCAAACACATACCAACTAAATAAATATCCCTTATACACAAGTGAGCACACACACACACACACACACACACACACACACACACACACACACACACACACACACACACACACACACTAACCCTGGTGTTATGTCCTGCAACTGGTGGCCAAGAACAAAAGGCATTACAAAAAAAGACAGCAGGTTTTATTAGCATATTTCTAGCTCATAGAGATGGATTGCAGATTCCGTAACATTGATTTGTTGTAGCCTATTGTGAAAACCTTTAGTGATGCTATTGGAGTGTGAGCGATGGAAAAACTGAAAGACATGACCTCTTTCTAGTTGGAAACAGATGTCATTTGTAGGCATGTGACAGACAGAAAGGCAGACAGACTAGACAGGGTCCGAATGAGTGACAGCAGCAGGATAAGTGTATCTATATAACAAATAATTTACAAATATATCCCCCTATCCTCATGCAAACACCCCCTGACAAATGTATTCCCATAGGAAAATGTTATTCCTAATTTCCAGAATGGAAAAAGGGAGCCAAGCTATAGCTCTATGGTACAATTAGTCTATCTATTTTTTTTTGTTAAGGTACTTAAAAGTTTCAGTTCTGTCCCTCCTGTACTGTCCTTCTTACTTTACATATTCATAGCGTATTTAAAACTTTTGCTTATATCTTTCCGCTATCTTCTTTCTCCATGATTACAC
The DNA here is from genome assembly GCF_019279795.1 of Protopterus annectens. Taxonomy (NCBI): domain Eukaryota; kingdom Metazoa; phylum Chordata; order Ceratodontiformes; family Protopteridae; genus Protopterus; species Protopterus annectens. The sequence goes on along the minus strand of NC_056749.1, from coordinate 485,188,906 downwards.
GTTATGATCTTCAAGTCTCTTCTAATATGACTTTTGGTACAGAATGGTGAAGAGGACTGATGGTGGATGACTGCTGCCTTTACATGCTGCCCTTTGCTGAAACTGCTTTTTAAGTTGCATTTTAAGGCTGTCAGCTTGCTTGGAAAGGGTGCACTTGGATCAGCTTACTTACACTTTAAGAAACAACAATAATTTAACAAATGTTACCAAAACTACATGCCTGCATTTTTTTCACATCACTTCACTGCAGACATTTAACAATATTGTAACTTCACCAGTGTATGTTATTATACCTTCATAAATGAATACTATTTGCAGCCTAAAGCAATGAACACAACACAGAACATAAATGATTTTGTAAATACTTCAGCAAAAATAACATAAGAATTATGGTCCTTGTATTTATGTATCATTTCTAGTGAATTATCATATGAAACTTGATTCATAAAACTTTGAACTTAACTTTGCAGGCATCTGAAATTAAATGTAAGAAAAGATGTGCAATGAAATTGACAAAATGGGGTTCACTTACTCTAAGCAGATTTATGTCTTGTAGTCTCCTACGGGCACACAAGATCCAAAAACCCTATATGTTAGTGTTGAGCTGCATAGCAGGCAGCTCCATGGTTCAGAGATACATGCCAAGCTTCCAGCTTAGTAAAGCAACATTTCTTTCCTGCCAGATACACAGATAACAGGCTTCAAATGCTGCTGTAGCTGCACTGTACATTAACCTTTAATAGACATTTTCTGTAGAGTTTCCATTTATTTTGAAACAGCTATCCATTTCCAAAGCTCACCCTGTTATCAAGCAGCCAGCACAATATCGGTTCACTGCCCAACTGCTGAGAGCAATGGCTGACTACAAGAGGAGACAGCTTCACTGTGACACCATGTTGCTTAGAGCAGCATTGCCAAACTGGATAATTATTAATGAAGACTGTACAGAACCCTCATCCTACATCACAAGATGTTCTACCTATTTTATGCATCAGCTCCTAAATATTGTTTATTTTGTTCTACAGTCAGCATTTCTGTCCTTATATACTTCTCTGTAAGCTTAAACACAAACACGAACATACAAGTGCTGCAAAATTTATTGTAGACAATAATTATTTATTATAGGAACAGTATGTTCCTGAACAGATCTAAATAACCATTGTGAATAACATCTTTACAAATAAAAAAGAGAACCTTGCAAGAATTACAGTGTGGAAAAAGGTTTCAATAAGTTTTTATCCTTCCTGTATAAGCAACTGCATTGTGTTTAATATTCTAAGAAGCAAAATGCCCAAGTAAAGCAGTGTCCCTTTTCTCAGGCAAAAGAAATGGTGCTTACAAACCACATGTTTCTCCATGCCCATACAAAATTTGATTGAGTTTTTAAATATATTGAACACTATAAAGAAATCATAGTGGCAAAGATATATACTACTATATAAAAGCTGGACGGACATAAAAAAAACAGAAAACTAATTCTTTGAAATTGCTGATATATTCTGGAAAGTGTAGCGGGATAATTCTAGATTTTTTTTGATAAGCTAGAAAAAGAAAATCTTTGCTATAATGTTTATGTCTAATAAATGGTCTTTGCGTTGTTAATATATTCCAAAATCAGAAAATGCACTAAGACTGATGAAATATATGATGGTCATAAATGAACCATCACTGCAGTCGCCTCAACTATTCAATTTTATCCCCTCCTGTAACAGCCAGTGCTTTGGGTGCCTTCCCTGCACTCCACCTCCCAGGGACATGCACAACACTACATGTAAAAGTCAGACAGAATGCTAAAAGCTGCACAGTGTTTTGCTGCTGAAGCTAACACTTCCTTAGTGGTTCCCATTGCTCCTGTCAATCGGCTCTGATTTTTATGCTGGGTAGATAAGTCCCCATTTTAGAAGCCTTCCTTTTTAAAATGTTTTAATATTTTGTGGAAAAACTTTTACTTTTTGAGAAGAATTCTGTGTCTGCTCTTGAGAAACAAAAAGATAGTGAATGGCCATTTATCTGTATAAATGTGTATTGACAGTGTTTCTGTGAACTATTTGTGAGAGAAAATTTTGTTTTATGAGTAAAAAACTTGTTTATTTTTATACATAGTGTTTTGAGAAAAGGACATTGTGCTTGTGCAGGCCTTGTAGCAGTATACTTACCTAAGATGCACTAGTTTTTTATCCTTTGTGTGTATTGGCTCTCCTTACTTATGCTACCCACTTTGTGATCCTCATTCTCGACTAACCTATGGGATAGCTGTCAGTCTCCATGTTATTACCTTCCCAGCACACAAAAAGTAGAAACTTTCAAAATAATTTTCTAGGATTTGTTTGGCTCCTTCTTTACCTCATCTGCTGGTGAGTGAGTCTGCTGTGACCATTTGTTGTTCCTCAGATCACCCATTATCTTCCCCCCAGTCTTCTTAGTATAGCATTTGTAGTCACCAAAGCCAGGGAAACAGCCATGTCTTCTGATGATGTTGAGTAGCCCAGGGTGGGCCAGGAAGAACTACTGTTTTTGTCACAGAATGGGGAAGGGGATGGAGAACATGGGTTTTCACTATGCCAGGAGAAGATGGTGGACCGGTGCACCTAAGGGACAAGCCTTACTAGGGAGTATTGTGCTTGATGAGAAAAACATTCAGCACTCTGTCTCTACATCTACGAACAGGGCCAATTTACTGGGCTTTGTAAGAAGCTGATTTCTGCCTTCCCCAGGCCAGATCAAGCCACAGGCAAGAAGGGCAAAGTGGTTCCTTCCTATTTTGACAGGAACTTCCAGTCAAGGAAATAGTATTGTCAGGGGAAGGGATGTACCTCAAAGGATTCTACTCAGTCAGAGCTTCTGGATTCTAAAGAAAGCATAGCTTCTAACTTCCCTACTGAAGACATCTCTTTCACAGAGATTTTATCTAATATGAGTGAGTTTTTTTCAATGGAAGTAGGGTGAAGCCTCTATTATACAAAAAAAAAATATTATGATTTGAGACAGTTACATATGCCTAAAGCTACACCTATCTCTCCTGTTTTGCCTGTCTTAGAAGATTATTTTCTTGCAGAAGTTCTATACCTTGTACATACCCTTCAACTTCTAAAAGGAATGATAGGTTAATTAAGATAACCCGTTAACACAAGTACCTGTTTTCTTATCTTAGGACAGTTCCTGCAGTCATTTATCTTTCAGAATCAGCTGTTGCCACACAGGTTACTGCTTCTAACCCCATTCCTTCTGATAAACAAGGGAAAGCAAAATGGATAAGTTGGGGAAGAAAATGTGTTCTTTGAGGACTTTAGCTTTTAAGATTTTAAAATGGCAAGTCCGTATTTGCTTGTGTCTTTTGATAATATGCACAAGTCATTTGGTTTCCCTTTCCTATTCTGAGGCAAACCATTATTTAAATACTTCTGTGACATCTATATCTCAGGTGACAAAACATATTCTAAAGAGTGCTCATGGTGCTAATGGATTTGCTTGCAGAACAGCTGTTTCTGGACCACTTTTCAGGAGTCTTACGTGGCTTCACTCTCAAAACCTCCTTGATTAACTCACATCTGAGATTTTAAATTCTCCCTTTTTGGGAGATAAAAGAAGTGACACAGCTTTGTCAACCCTCCTTTTGAAACCAAATAGCAGTTTTCACCCCTCCTCAGCCCTCTTCCTCAATGAGCAGTTAAAACAGCAAGGGGCCAGTAACCAAGGAGGGGAAAAACAATGGAAATAAAGCTATAAAAAGAAGGGAAAAACCTCAAAAAATCAAGAACATTCTTGTCAATTTCTATGACTACCTGCTGGTTCAGACTCACTCACTCCAATCTGGCAGCCTTTCTATGTCCCTCAGATGCCAGCTTCCCTTTTGGCATTAGATAATCTCATACAAGTGGGTTCTGAGAATACTCCAATGAGTATACTTTCCAAGGAGCTTCTACCTGTCCAGAGAACCAGATTGCTTTATTTCCTCCTTTTTATAAAACAAGCAATAGAACAAGTGTTTTTCAATCGTTTAGACAAAGGTTATTTCAATGACTTTTCAAGTTCCCAAACCAGATGGATCTTGAAGGCCAGTGCTGGATCTTTTCGCACTAAACCCAGTAGCATAGCTAGAGCAGGATGACAGGGGCAACTTCCCCAGATGCAGTGTTGGGTGAGGCAAGATCAGCTAATCCCAATTTCTTTTCAATGCAATACCGGTTTTAAAAGCCAGTATTGCATTTCTGGGCAAACCTGAGATCTGTAGCACTCCATGTGTGGTCTAAACTGTAGCAAACTGCTTGCTGCATTGTAGCAAGCAGTTTGCTACAGTTTAAAAGTAAAAAAAAAAAGAAAAAAGAAAAATGTGTGTGTGTTTTTTTTTCTTTTAACTAAAACCTGAATGCTGTAGTGTTCCATGCAGGCAGGGTATAAACTGTAGAAACAGTCTGCTACATTTGTAGCAAGCAGTTTGCTACAGTTTAAAAAGAAGATTTTTTTTTTATTAAAACATGAGTGCTGTAAGGCTCCCTGCAGGCAGGGTATAAATTGTAGCAACTGTAGCAAATAGTTTCCTACAGTATAAAAGAAGAAATAACTTTTTCTTAATAAAATATATTGAGGGGGTTGGCAGCAGGGCACAGAAATGGGACTTAAATGTCTTGGGCAGGAGGGATGGGGTATGGGTCATGCATCTGGTCACCTGGTTGGTGTGCCAGTAGAAGGAAAGTCCTTTTTTTGCTTTTCAATGGAACAGATGGGTGGATGTATATCTAACTGTAATAAGACAATCACTTACAATATAGGAATTGGTTTATTACAGTGAAGTGCATTTTTTTTGCTCTTCACTTGAAGAGTTGAGGGGGTGGGGAACTGGTTCACAGTGCCAGCCCAGGGTGCAGGTTAAACCAGCTATGCTTCTGTCTAAACCTCCATGTTAAGATTCCAAAGTTCAAGATAATATCAATTTAAAATCTTATGCCTTTGATCCCAAGTTTAGCTTTCATGGCAAAACTGGATTTACAGGACTCCTATCACCACATTCCTATTGCCAAGCAATTCAGGTGTTTCTTAATAATGTAAGCCAGATACAACAAACCTTAAGTCTTTGTTTTACCCTTTGGGCTCTCCTCTGCACCAAGGGTATTCAAAAAATGCCTAGCTCCAGTCATAGCTTTTAGCAGACTACAGAGAATACACATTTTTCCATATCTGGATGATTGTCTTATCTTTGCAGACTCTTTGTCAAGAGTCTCTAACATCGGTGCAGAAAATTTCTGCTCAGTCTGGGATTTCAAATCAATCTGCAGAAATCTTCTTTCATTCCATCTCACAGAATGGTTTTCCTGGGATGTTTGTTGGACTAGATCTTGGGAACAGCCTTCCAGCCCTCTCCCAGACAAAGTAGAAATGTTCGAACAGTACATTCTGAATTTCTCCAGCCTAAACCAAGCATCAGCAAGTGAGTTTCTTAGGATTCTGGGTAATATGGCATCAATGATACTCCTGCTTCCCTTTGCCAGACTACATATAAGGAAAATACAGTAGTACCTCAGATAAGTCTAGACTCAGCATTTTCACCCTTTTATGTTCAAATTCCAGTTCTGGTTTTTATGACAAGGGAAACTGGATAGTGACTAGACCAGACAGTGTGTGATCCAGGCCTCACATTCTCCCTTCCATCCCCACAATACTTGGCAGCCACAGATGCATCAGAACTTGCATGTGGGGCAGTATCAATAGAAGGTAAAAGTGCAAGTTATTTGGGATCCAGTAGACGGACTGAAACACGTAATGTCAGGAAGACAGTGGCTGTTATCAATGCTTTGAAGGCCTTCAGTCATTTGTGGCTACTAGGACCTCTGCTAGTGTTCTCAGACAATCCCACAATGATGAGGTACATAAACAAACAAGGGAGTATCACATCATGCCCCCTTTGCAGACTGGCTATGATGGCCTGGGAGGTATCAACACAAGCTCCTCCCTCTTCAGGCTGCATACATTCTGTCAGAAGGAAACTTTATAGCAGACAAACTCTGCAGGATCAGGAAACCCTCCCCATGCATGGAAATTTTATCCTTCGGTCTCTTAAGATCTGATCTGCCAGTGGGGAACATCTCAAACAGACCTGTTTGCCTCCTTCAAAACAGGCAACTAAAATCATTCTGTTTCAAGACTCATTGCAGGCATACCAGGAAGACATATGTTTTTCATTGGAATAGGTGGCAATGCTCCTGTAAGCTTTTCCACCCTTCCAAAGGTTCTTCAAAAAATCCAGAACTCCTCCAACATTTCGGTGATGACTCCATTTTGGCTAGGGCAATGGTGGTCCTCTCGTCTTTTCAATCTGGCCAAGGGCAATTACCCAAGCTTCCCCACAGTCCTGATTTATTCACAGAAGACAGAAGGAGCTTAATATACCCCAGTCTGCAAACTCTTCAACTAACTGCTTGGATGATGCACTTTTGATACCTTTGGGGCATCTGTCTTTTGAGAATATGCAGCAGGCTCTGAATGAGACCAGAAAACCTGCTAACAGAAAATCATTTATGGTAAGTGGAAAATATTTTCTAGCTGCTGCCAGTCAAATAACCAGGGTCTGTGTCAAGCAGAAATGCCTCTGGTTGTTGATTGTGTGAGTTACTGTCCATTGGTTTTTCATACTTTTCTATCAAGGTACATTTGTCAGCCATTTCTATTTGCTTTTAGATCTCCCTTTCTAACAATGCTGCTGTTAAGCAGTTTTTGAAAGGGGTCTTGCATATTTGCCCGCCTTGGAAATAAGTGACTCCTCCTTAGGATCTATCTCAATTTTGTACTTGAGAAGCTCAGTCTGTCTCCATTTGAACCAGCTTGTGAGGTTAACTTGAGGTTCCTAATGTGGAAGACAGTGTTTCTTATTGCTATGACATCTGCTAGGTGAGTATCTAAATTACAAGCACTTATGGTTAGTCAACCCTACCTTATTTTTAACAAGGATGGGGTCTGAGAACAAATCCTACTATTATGCTTAAAGTCATCTCAGGGTTTACATTAAACCAGACTATCCATCTCTCAGTCTTCTTTCCTGAACCAAAGAACAAGGGGAAAATTCTTCACTCACTGAATGTAAGCAGGCAGCTCAGATAGCACCTACACAAAACTTGACCATTTACGAAAGATGACCAGCTGTTTGCAACCTTTGAAGGTAAGAGGAAAGGACAACTAGTGTCAAAGTTAACTCTTTCCAGTTGTTTGTTTCATGCTATTACTTTTTGTTATACTCATCACAATAAGACACTTCCAGAAAGGGTTACACTACACTTAGGGTTGCCACCTTTTCAAATGCTAAAAGTAGGACATTTTTTTTATGGTAACTTAATATTTTGCAGGACAAACCATACACATTGTAAAGGACTGGAATTCACTTTCCTACCAAAATAAAAGCTCACTTTTAGAATTTGAGTTGTTTTTGCTCAGGAAGCAATGGCCCAAAGAGGGACTGTCCCATTCAAACAGGGACAGGTGATAAACCCACATTCAACAAGGACATGGCTGTCTAGAATGAGGTAAACTCTAAAAGAATTCTAAGGCAGCAACATGGTCCTCTGAACACACCTTTACAAATCATTACAAACTGAATTATTTTTCTAGATCCAGAATAGACTTTGCTAGGACCATACTCCAGGATCTCCTGGAGTCATAAGTACTAGACTCCCCCCTTGTTTTTAGCTATGCCTATCTAAGTTATGGACATTTACCTAAATAGCTTAGGCTACTGCAATGATGATTTCACTTATGAACATAATACAGTTGTGTAAGTAAACCTATCATAACAGTAAATATTCTAATGGATCACCTTTGCAGTAGCTGTCCTTCCTTTCAGCCCCCTTTACCTGATGTTCCTCAGGTAGGGTAACAGGGTGTGGTTATTTTCACCCTTCTGTATATAGTTTTATTATAATTCTCTTGTATTTTTAGCTCATGTACTCAGGGTTCTTGCCTCATTCTAGGCAAACAATGTTCTAAAACTTTTAATATTCCACCAACCTTTTATACAGAGCACTCCATGTGGTACTAACAGGCGGAGGAGAGGGAAGGAACCCAAAGCTTTGGGAAGCTGGCTACTGCAGGAAGGGCTAAACCCATATAGCACAGGCTATTGCAAAGGAGATCAATTAGAACATCTACTGTCATGGTTAAGTTTATTTACACACCTGTACTTTTTTACTTGTCATGGTGTAAACTAAAACAGATCTTTAAAATCATCTATAAAAAACAAATTTGTTAAAACTGTCCTGTACAAACAAATTATCTAAATACATTCATTAGTTGTTGCCATGCTCTGCTATTTACTTAATGTTGTCTTCTTGCTCTGCAAATTTGGTTAACTACCTAAACAGATGCCTAGCACAAACTTGCTAAAGTAATGCATTATAACTGAACAGAGAGAAATGTGTGATTGAAGAGATAAGAAAAAATGTATATGGAGAGAGAGGCAGCATAAAGTCAGATGCAACCCAAATGATACCAGATAAAGAATGCAAGCCTTAATCTGCTTACATTTTTACTTAGAGGTTAAGTTCTTTATTATGGAATAATATATGGTCTATATGTGGGTCATCCATAGATTTCCTCTCACCTGCTGTGGGTGGGTGTATTCATTAAGTGAATAAACCCAAGCATAAACCCACAGCTCGGCTATTTATTACTGACCTCATACAATGATTAAAAGCTATGATGTGTTTTTGACAAAAATGTATGAAATGCCTTGTGCCTATTTTAATCCTATATATCTAGGAAACATGATGAAAGGGCAGTGCAGAAAAGCCACTTGGCTTGGGATCTAGAGTCTATAACCCAGGAGGAGGACAGGCTGGGAATGACGTGGGAATTATGGTGAAGGACACATTGAGGGATATCATCAGAAGTAGTGACAGACTGATGGCAGTCAGACTCCAGTCTAATGATAGGGCAGAATTCACAATCTCAGCTTCTGCCCCACAACAGGGTTGTGATAATGAGGAAAAGATGCATTCAGACAGCAGCTGCAGGACCTACTAGATAAAGCAGGACAATGGGAATCGGTGCATAATGGATGACCTGAATGAACATTTCAGAACAGGATATGAGGGGTTCCTGGGTCTGCATGGGTGGGGCAACAGGAATAAAGAAGGAAAGCCCAGTCTAGACTTATGTCTGACAAATGACTTGATAGTAGCCAACACGTGGGCAAGAAAGAGAAACAGTCACAAAATCAAATACAAGACTGGCGAACATGTAACTCAAGTAGACTTCCTCCTTGTAAAGAAAGGGCACTAGAATAGAATCAGTGATTGCAAAGGTATCCCCAGTGAAACAGTCGGCCCACAACATAAATCACTGTTTGCAACAATCAGCTACAAGCAATGATCAGAGAAGTCTCTTAATGTCAACAGAGACCGGGCTATAGACTTGGAAGTTGACTGGAGAGAAAGCACAACAGTTCAAGGAATTACTCAGGACTTTAGCACCTCAAGAAAAAGAGGAATAGGTGGAGATAAAGAAGAATGGAAGCATTTCAAAACAGCTTGTGTGAGGACTACAGAACAGCTATGCTGCCAAGCCAGGCATGGAAATAAGGTACATAAGAAAAGCTGGTGGTGGAATACAAAAGTCCAGGAACTCATTAAAAGAAAGAAGGCGTGCAGGAAAAAGTGGGAGAAAGAAAAGACAGCCCAGGCTAGGATGGAATGCTGTTTGGCTAACAAGGAAGCTAAGAAAAGAGTTGCAATAGCAAAGAACAAGGCATCAGAGGCACTTTACCCGCTTCTGGAAAGTAAGTTAGTAGATGGCACAAAGAAACTATATCAGATTGCAAGGCAAAGACAAAAAGATAAAGAACTTAGTCAGATACCCTCGATAAGGGATGCCAGCAACAACCCACTAACCAGTTCACAGGACATCAAAGGGAGATGGAAGGAGTATTTCCAGCGGCTTCTGAATGAAGGAAACTTCACAGATTCTGTACTGCCCCAGACACAGTCTACAATGATAGAAGAGGAGAAACCCACCATAGGAATAGGGAGGGCATAAATGAAAATGCTGTCAGGGAAAGCAGCAGGCTCAGATGAGGTCACAGCAAGTATGATAAAGATGCTGGGTGAGATGGGGAGAAATGGCTCTTGTGGGTACTCATTGCAGTGCGGAGAGAAAGGCGTATTCCAAATGACTGGAGAACAAGCATACTTATGCCAGTATTCAAAAACAAAGGTGACATTCATAACTGTGGGCAATACAGAGGTATCAAACCCCTGTCATATTGCATGAAAGTTCTGTAGACGGTGATTCATAAATGAATATGTAGAGTGGTAGAAAGTCAGATGGGAGATGAGCAGTTTGGTTTCAGATCAGGATGCAGCAAAATTAACGTGATGTTTGCAGTGAGACAGATAGTTGAGATGAAGCTAGAGATGAGGAAGGAGTCCAGATGGACATTTCTAGATTTGAAGAGAGCATAAGACAAGGTTCCAAGAAAGATGATTTGGGTAGTCCTGAGGTGGTGCAAAGTCCCAGAAGCACTGATAGAATTAGTGCGAGCTATGTACAAGGACCCAGTGACTCAACTAGGAACAGTGTCTGTTTTCACAGAGGGGTTCCCAGTGGGAATGGGTGTGCACCAGGGTTCAGTTTCAAGTCCACTGTTGTTCATACTAGTAATAGACTACATTAGCAAACAGGTCTGAGGGGGGCAGATCAAGAAAGTTGCTGTATGCAGACAATGTGGTACTACAAGCAGACTCTGAGCAAGAACTTCAGCAAAGGATAGGGGAATGGAATGCAAAACTGAAGGTACATGGAATGAAACTGAGCACAGATAAGAAAGTTGTAATGGCAGCAAATGGTGGAGCTCAGGAGAAGCTGAGAACTGAGACAGAAGAGGAAAATAGTGGAGAAGGTTAACAGCTTCAAGTATCCGGGACGGGGGGTTGAGGAGAAGGGAAGTTTGAATGAGAGGGTCAAAGCTAGAATCAGAGGGGCTGCAACCAACTGACACAAAGTGTCAGGTATAGTATACGACAGAAGAATGACATAGAATCTCAAAAGTATGGTGTACAAAACACTGGTGTAACCAGTACTACTGTATTGTATGGATACCTGGGTAGTAAAGGCAGAGCGGTTGAGAAAGGTAAAGGTAATGGGGATATGCCTGAGACAGGCAGTAAGTGTACACTGTAGGACATACAAAGAAATGAGGACGTAAGAACAGAAGCCAAAGTAGCTCCAATTGCAGAAAAGGTCAAAGAGAACAGATTACTGCAGTTCAGGAACATGTGCAGAAAAGCAGAAGACAATCTGGTGTAGAAGATTTGAAACAGACAGGATATAGGCAAGAGGAAACAAGGGAGTTCAGCAAAGAGGTGGGTGAATTATTTAAGAGAAGACCTGTGACAGTCAGGCATGAGTGTCGAAGAAGGCAAGAGAGTGACACTGAACAGAGAGATGGTGACAGCTGACATAACACCCCAACCTCATGTAGAAAATGAGAAAAAAGGAGGTTGATGATGATTCATATCCTTAATAGCGCTGTTGTTATTTGGCCTTTGTAGGTACAATTTTTATTTAACTTACTGTACTGCTTTTTATAATGGTCAGTCATCAATTTTTATTTTTAATTGCATTCCATAGCAGATTCTGTTATTAGTTTCTTTACTCCCTATTCTGTTACATCAGTAATTAAGACAAATACTTGTTGACTAAATACAGTTTCTCACACTCACTATCCCTACATTTCAACTCTATTTTTAATTTTCTTATTGTTATTTCAGTTTTTTGCCCAGTATTATAGTTATGTGCCCCTTCCTGATGCTTCCTGATAGAATTTACTACATTTTCCTCCATTTGGTCTTTGTTTCTCGGAATAATTTTGTTGTTTTCTTCTGCTTTATGTAATATTGCTCCACCCCCTTCTCTCTCTCACTGCTAATGCTGCCCTTTCTGAATTCCTTACTCTTTCGGAATGCTATCCATCACTGTCTCATCTTTTGAAAGTTATATTTACTTTTTATGCCATATTGTTTCACTAACTTAGTTTAATGACATAGCAGATTTTTGTTTCTCCATCAGTTCTTTTACCATTTTGCCTAATGCTTTTCTGAGGCATTCTAACACAAAACATAGTTAATATCAAACACAATTTTTTTAGAGTAGAATGATTGCAAGCACATTAGTTGTGATTCACACTGGGATAATTAACCACTTTATGCGAGATTCTCTTTTTCCATCCCAACCCATGAGCAATGGAGCCAATATTGTACCCCCCCCCCCCGGTAATTCATAATATAAACTGCCAGAGGTTTGATCCATGCAAAACATTGAACACAGAACTATTTATTCATGTTGCTGTATCCCAGTTGCTCTATCCAAAATTGGGTAGTCTTTAAATCCCACATCTGATGTAGCTCACTATTTTTCTGCCATATTATGTCCTCCCTTGTCAGCAAACAAATAGCTCCTTCTATCTTGTGATTTCTGTTTCTCCTGCCATCAGTTTTTAAGTCCTGTGTTTCTATGACTGCCCTTTTCTATTTAGTGCCTTCCCATAAATGCTATCATGTTATTATTTTTTTTACACTAGCCATGGTCAACCCAGTTTTTTTTTTTTTTTGTTAATTATTTACACAAGCTAAGATCAAGTGTTTTTTTTTCCCAAGGGTAATGCAAGATCTCTGGTCTGGTTAGTTTAGAGTCACACACAGTAGAAGTGAAGAATGAGGGAATCAAACCCAAGATTTCAGTATGAAGACTGTTAGCATCTTATAATTTTCTTCCTCTGAACTATACTTTCAGACACAGATATCCATTTTTGTAATCCTGTTACTTTTCCCTACCTCCTTCAAATTTATTGAGACTTTTCCCTTGTTTACATCAAATCCTTGCTAATGAAATTGTGACAGCCTCTCTTCACCCCGGGCCAGTAATCAAGGAGCCTCAATCCTCACCACTAAGACACGATCACTAAAAACTGGAATGAACTAATACAGTATTTTCAAATGCAGCTCTCTGTATCAAACACAGTTTCCCCCAACAGCACACAGGGAACACGTTCCACTAGGGCTGGACTCTCTGTCTCTCCAGATCCCAAACAAGACTCGCTTTAGACCACTGTGCCCCAGTTCCAAGTAGCTAACACACCCACACTTAGGTATTTAATTTTCACTCACACACACACACACACACACACACACACACACACACACACACACACTCCTGAAAAAAGCTGGTACAGATTTACTAGCTGTACCCCTTCTACCCATGCTATAAGGTAACCTTGCACCACCAGTCAACCACTGTCAGGCTCTTACAAGGGTATCCAATTATAGTGAGTATAATCAATACCAACATAAATAGTAGAGTGTAATCAAAGCAGCCAGGCTTTTTGGAGTGGCCAAGGCATCACCAAAATAAGCAAAAGTACTCTCAAGATGTTTAAAGTACTCTTTAAAAGACCAGCCACAATGAAAGGTGTAAAACTATGTAATAATAAATAATGAAATAGAAAACATGAGAATATTAAATATCTAAGTACAATAAGCATCAGAGTTTCAATCACAGGAGAAATAAAAATAACACAGTTTACAGATTTAAACGTGCAGAAAATCACTACATAACTGATCACACTGTATTTCCTGACTGTCTAAAGAATAACTGTCCCCTAGTTAACTTAATTAATACAGTAAGGTAAGATTAGATGCTGAAATGCTTATTTCCACAAGACAAGGTAATGAGCTTCTAACAGAATGAACTGAACTAAGTAACTGTGACATCTGTCATAGATCTTTTATTCATCAGATTCCAAAAGAAAACAAAAACTGCTGGAAGAGTTCCATTCCCTCAGTGCTGGTTATTGAATGACATTACATTTGATCACCTGACTCTCATACAATACACATTCAGAACTTTGCTAAGATCTGTTTCAGTATTTGAAAATTACAGAACAATTTCAAAAACTTTTACTCTTCCCCTCCAAAATTTTTTTGTTTAAACATATACATTTAATCAGTTAGAATAATACCGTTGATACATTTTTAATACAAACATCTATACAAGTCAGTGTGATAGTCAAATGACACAAAATTATTTACAAAACTCCAGCTAGCTATGCTGACATATGTTATACATGCACTGCCCTATTCTCCCTGGTACAGACGGTAATACCTCACATCATCACAGAAATATTTAAATGTCTTATTCAATATGTTGATTAATATCAAAGACTGACCCAGTGTAGGCCTGCATCCCAAAGTGGAAACACAACTCTTAATGAAAACAAAACCCAGAAATCCATAATTTTTAATAGCTCAGTAACTTAAATATGTATATGCGAGATATCACTCTTACAAATACACACTAGACATGAATACATTTATAAGTTAATTACTTACATTGCATCAACAGTGTATTTTTCAGAGAGATTAAATAATTTGTTCAGAGTCATACAGTGTACACATAGCTGGCCTTAGGCATAGGCCAACTAGGTGGCTGCCTAGGGTGCCACTCTAGTAGGGGCGCTTTTCCAGTATTTATTTGGTGTAGGTAGACCAGGATGGGGGCACCTTGGAGTCTTTTTGCCTAGGGCACCAGTTGACCTAAGGCCGCTCCTGAGTGTACACATAAATGCTTTGGGAATCAAACCCATGTGTCTATTAGATGTATGATGGCTTACACTTCCTCGTTCTAACTCACTAATAACACTGACTATGAATTGTAACTTTCCTATAATAAATAGTTTATGTTTCCCAGTGCATTGCTTCCCTTCCTTACAAAGCACTCACATTTATTTTATTAAGAATATTAAGCATGGAAATGTGCAATAAGACAAAGCCAATTCCTTGTGCTTTTTAAAGTTTAATATAATAATGGTTATGATGCCTCAGTATTATTGCATTATACAGATCATTGCCCAGCTTATACTTCGAATGTTATCTCCTAATGTTAAGTTATATACCTTGTTAATGCAAACTGTTCTAACATTAACTAAACCAACAAGCTAATGAAGGAAAGACAATTTCTTCTAGATAATACATTAGTATTAGCCTTTCTGAATTTAAAGAACAAATGTAGACCTGCATAGAATTTAACTGTTAGAAATGGTGACAGATAAAATCAGTGACAGTCATGATTTACTCAGTCTAGAGAATGGACTCCATTTTACTGGGAATAATGCAGAATGGCACTGTAGACAAGAAAGAAGCTAACCTAATAGTGCTATTTGATTATGATGCTTCACAAGATGGGACTCAAATGTCCCACTATTAATCTTTTCAGTATATATGCTGAATAGGGTAGTTCAGATTTAAAGAAGTTTGCTAATATAAGTTAACTGTATTATATTTCTTAAAGGAATGTGAGAACTCTGGTCACTGTGACCAATATTTGTTTTTTTTTTATTTCCATAAGTAGTATTTGCCTCTTATTATGATCCTGTGCAACAAGCCTGCTTAAAAATGCAAAATGCACTGAAAGATAATCTAAATCACTGTAAAATATATCTCTGCCTGTAGTAGGTATTTATAGCATAGAACAAGCTCTGGCAGACAGATAAATGAGGCTCAGTCAGGTAAACAGAGAAGCAGCTCTTTTACAGAAGGTGTGTTTAGATGACAGTGCTGCACAGTCCTGCCATTATATTTTAATGGCATGAGAAAACAGCACCACTTCCTTATGTCTGGCATGAGTCATATAAAGAGGACTTGAAATGTATTCTGGGAAGAAAGAAGGAAAGCAAGAAAATAAGATCACGTTACCAGGGCAGGCCCCATCATCTGCCATTTTGAAAGAAATGCATTAAAATTGTAAAAGAAGCCCTTGGAGTGATTTTGAGGCTTTAAAATAGCACAAAAACAAAGATGCAATGAAAAAAAATATGTTTTTTGAGTTCTAAGGTGGAGTTTTCCTTTAAGGACAGAAACAAAAAAAAATCTTGATCTAGCAGATGAGTGATCTCAAACCTGTGCATTCCAAAAGATTTTGCCTGTCAGAGATTTTTTTCTTTTTTACTTTTCACTGTTTTTTGTGCAGGTTTTGAACCCTATGAAATGGAACTGTTTCTGAATACTACCATTCCCATACAGAATAGAGAGAGGGGTTCATAAATATATATATATATATAAACTAACAACTTAATTTTGTCTTCTTGATCTTTTTTCATCATTAAGGATGCCTCTCCCTTTACCTATATCATATGTATTAGTATGACTCTCAAAGAGAAACATATATTAAACAAATGTATCACCACACTTACAAAGACTGCAATTAGGTAATGACTAGTTTAGAGTTAACGCAAAGAGGTGTGTCCCGACAAACTGTACTGTCATGATATAGCAAGATGTGTACTGTTGTGACGGAGCAAAATGTCCTTCTATGACACAGCAGTTTCTGTTGTACTACTTACATTGTGCTGTCTTCCAAGAGCCATAGGCTTTTAGTTAGTACCCATCAGCTTTTGCAATACATCATAGTCAAAACAGATAAAGTCAAATATACAAAAATAAAAGGAGGTGTACACCATACAGTCAGGACAGATAAAATATATCCAAATATAAAAAAAGAAAAGGAGGTGTATACAATGAAGTGATAATCCCCAAGAGGAAGGTAAGGCAAGCAAAATTATAATGCTGTAGTAAAATTGCTGTTGTGGTGGACTGTCAGTTGGGAGAAAAAAGTTACAGCAAAGATGACAGTAAAGGGACACCTTATCACAGTGAGCTTCTGGAACTTGGATTAATAAATGGCAAATTATCTGCATGACGTATCTCATTGGGTTCCACTTATCAAATATTGATAAATGACCTGCAAAATCGAAGCTGGTAAAAATCAGCGCTGCCACATAATTAACAGATGTTTCTGCATACAGACAAGACTTCTACAGCACTCTCATGACAGTTGTTAGCCTCCCATGCCCCTTAACTTAAAATATAACAGCTCCAAGGCCATACAGCCTCAGAGAAGACAAACCTTTGCCACTCCCCCAGAAAAAAAAATGTTTAATAGTATTGCAGTTGCCACAGCAAACTGTTGATTTGATGGGTTAGTTCTGATGAACCCCAATTCAACAGTTCAGACGCCTTCCATCATCCTAAGTTAATGACCAATAATATCATTAACTGATTCACCTACAAGATATACAGATGTCAGTGATCCTCAAAGAAAGTTTACACTGCACAAAAATAGAAGAACACAATAGATTTCATGTAAATTGTTATTTTTACACATATGCGCACGCATGGGCACACACACATATCTATATATATATTCACATACATATGTGTATACATATTTTTGCATGTGTATCTATATCTATATATAATTATAATTAGGTTCCAATAATGAGACGAAGCATACTGGGCAGATGTGTCAGCCTTTTTGGGGCACTATTTATGTGCCTGTTTGTTTATTTGCAGGTAAAAAGGCCGGAACAGTAACCCTTTTATCCAAAACTGTTAAATAAAAAAATATAAAATAACTAATACCTTTGACATAGGAACAAAAATGAGAATACTCAGCAAAAATTAAATGACATTCTTCATCTATCCTAGACGCAAACACAGTAAGATTTACTTCTAGATACCGATAACTAACTACCCTTTGATCACCACATAACCATTACTGTAAGGAAGTCCTTTTTTACTGAACAGCTTATATCTGAAAGGACTGTGTCCAGATCTAGGTATGTAACTATTTCGCTGTACTTGGCACGTACTAAGCTAATCATGAGTATAATGCCCCTTTCAGTACCTGTCCAAATACTTTTCACAACTGGAATGACCACAATACTTTCTTACATAAAAAAGGGCCTAAATCGTGAAAAACAATGCAGCTCATCTCAAAGCCTTGTTCCTCATCTCAGTATCACAGAGGCTGCTGAGAGGCAACCTCAGCCCTATATATAGAGCTCCAACAGACCTTATTCTGACAGACATATTGCACATTTGCAAGTGCAATGGCATCATAAACACCTGCTCAAGGGACCTCAATCTCTTTTGCAAAGAACATGTCAGAGGGACTAGTCTGTATCACAGAGACTGCCACTTCTATGGAATTGTCTTCCTGTCCACATACAGCAAATACTTCTTATATACTATTCTAAAGTAATCTGGATGAATGGATGGGTAACCCTAAAGTCATCCCTGGTTTTGCACCCTTGTCCATCATGGCACAGGCAGCATGTAATTGTTCTGCTTGTCTGAGTTATTCATATTTAAAATATAAGAGCTAAAAACTTCATGGGAGTGTATGGCTAGGCTTCTAAACATCCTCACTGATCAATAACTTTGTAAGTACATATGCAGCTATAAGGCTGGGGTTAACTCAATTAAACTTTTCCAGCAGTTGCTCATGTGATATATCAGAATCAGAATCTCATTTATTGGCCAAGTATGCACGCATACAAGGAATTTGACTCCGGTTTCAGTGACTCTCCAAGTATGAATGACATAAACAACATACATACAACTATGAAGAGCAAGACAAATGACATACATGCAACTATTAAGAACAAAACAAAAAAGTAAATATACATATACATACAAGGTGCAAAATGCAACTTAGTACAAGAAATATTGAAATAAACTCTGAAAGAAACAAGTATTAACAACATGTAAACAATATTGCAGAATCCTCGGAGGTTTGGGAAAAAGAATACCTCAACCTAATAAGCTGAGTTAACCATTTATGAACTTGATGGCCTGTGGAAAAAACTGTTTTTATATCTGCTTGTTTTAGTGCATATTAATCTATAATTTCTGGCTGATGGTAATAGTTCAAAAAAGATGGTGGCCTGGATGTGAAGGGTTGGTGATGACCTTCCCTGCCCTTTTCATGACTCTGGAATAGTACAGGTCCTGTAAGGAGGGCAAACTAGCACCAATGATATTTTCGGCAGACCTGACTATTCGATGTAACCTATTTTTGTCATGATTAGACAGAGATCCAAACTGCACTGTTATGGATGAGCTGAAAACAGACTCAATGACTGCTGTACAGAACTGAATCAACAGTTCCTGTGGGAGGTTGAACTTCCTCATCTGTCACAGAAAGTACATTCGCTGTTGTGCCTTTTTTATGATGGACTCTACATTGGTCTCCCACTTCAAGTCCTGGGAGATTATAGATCATAAAAACTTGAAGGATTCCACAACTGACACAGCAGTATTAAATAAAAAAGAGGGGGGATAATATTTTAGTACCACTCCTAAAGTCCACTGTCATCTCCACAGTTTTAAGAGTGTTCAGTTAAAGATTATTCTGACTTCACTAAAGGGCCAGCTGCTCAACTTCCCATCTGTATGCAGACTCATCACCATTCCTGATGAGTCTGATGATAGTTGTATTGTCTGCATATTTAATAAGTTTGACAGAGGGGTCCTTAGAGGTGCAGTCATTAGTGCAGAGGGACAATAGCAGTGGGACAGCATATATCCCTGGGGGGCACCTGTATTGATTGTGCAATAGCTAGATGTAAATTTCCCCAGCTTCACTTGCTGTTTCCTTCTGGTTAGAAAATTGATGATCCATTGGCAGGTGGAAGCAGGAATGGAAAGCTGGGAGAGTTTCAGGTGAAGAAGTTCTGGAATCATTGTGTTAAATGCAAAGCTGAAGTCCACAAACCGAATCCTTGCATATGTCCTAGGGTTGTCAAGATGTTGCAAGATATAGTGCAGGTCCATATTAACTGTATCATCCACTGACTGGTTCTCTCAATAAGCAAAGTGAATGGGGACAATAAGGGAGCTGTTATATCCATCAAGTGAGTTAACACCAGCCTCTCAAAAGTCTTCATGACCACCGATGTCAAAGCAACAGGCCCGTAGTTATTCAGTTCTGTTATAGTGCATTTTGTAGGTACTAGAATGATTGTGGCTTGTTTGAAACATAAGGGAACTTCACACAGCTCTGCTGATTTATTAAAAATCTGAGTAAAAACAGAAGCCAGTTGATCAGCGCATGTTTTTAAACAGGAGGGTGAAACCCCATCTGGACCAGCTGCCTTCTTAATTTGCTGTTTTTTTTTTTTTTTAAATGATACACATCCTCCACAGAGATAGTTTATGCAGACTGAATGTGAAAATGTGTGGAAGAGAGCCATATAAGTCTGAACACTGATAGCGCTGGTAACAGTGTCATTTGTAGCAACAGGCTTATCAAACCTGCAGTAAAAAGCATTCAAGTCGTCAGTCAGCTGGTGATTAGCTGCAGTGTAGGGAGGTGGTTTCCTGCCATTTGTAATGGTTTGTAGACCTTTATTAGGACACATCAAGAATTTTTTTTAGGATTTTAAGACTGCAAACATTGCATCATTCTGAAAATGTTATAGATACTGATGTTAACCCAAAAGGTAGGAAAAACCTGTAGCTCTTAAGGAACATGTCCCACTGTGGAGATAAATCATAGGAAAAAGTCAGGGCGGTTAACTGAAATGCAATTTCCGAATGTGTTTGCATAGAGTATTTTAAGTCTTATGCTGTTTTCTATCCTGGTGTTTTCTTAAAAGGATTTATGTGCCAGTATTGAATAAAGGTTTTCTATTCTGAGGTTTTCTTAAAATGATTTATGTGCCATTAAGGAATAAATGTATATATAGTTACATTCCCTTCTGCTAAAAATACATTAGACCAGAAAGCACAGACTACATGATGAATTATAGGTATAATTGTATCATGGTTGGACTGTGCAGAAGTGGGTGGGGTCTGTTTGACAGCCATGCCAAATGGACACAATGTCATATGCAAATGATGCATGATTGACTGATATGCAGATTTGCCAATGCCATCATGCATGCATTGGTTAGTACTAGGATACAATAATACCATTCTTTGTTTCACATCACCCCACATTGATTTTTTTTGTTTCATAAACTAACATAAAAGGCATAGTAGCGATGCAGGCAGTAAACACAGCACTAACCAAAATGCAGGAAGCAAAGCTGAAAATAACGCTGCTTCATGAACTTTATGTGGTCTAATTGATTTTGGCGCCTTTTTTGCTATATTAAGGGTGTACTAAAGGGGGTTTTTTTGGTCTGAAGAAGCCTATCCAGGTGAAAGCGCTTACCACATCTTCTGTTTGTGTTACAATAAATCCGAATTTTAAAGTTCATGAAGCAGAGTTTTTTTCAGCTTTGTTTCCTGCATTTTGGTTAGTGCTGTGTTTACTGCCTGCATCGCTACTGTGCCTTTTATATTAGTATATGTGCTTGGACTGAGTTTGGCACAGGTAGCGTTAGCCCTGTGGGGAGTGATACATCTTGGACTTATTTTTTGTTTCATAATCATTTTTAGATTTTGTTAGTTGTTGTTATTCTTTCGGCTTTTCCCGGTTAGGGGTCGCCACAGCAGTATTTATGTTAAATATTAAATCATATTGATTATTCAACAGATTTTTTGTAACTAGGCTGTCAACTTATCTCAAATCATTAACAAGTGTTCCACATTTGTACATTCATTCCATACATAGCTCTTAACCAGTCAGGGACAAATCTCACCAAAATTAGGGATAAACTGAGAAATAATCCGGACACTTTTAAATATTACTACTATTAATATGAGACACTGACTGAATAAGAGAATCACTTGCTGAAGTAAAAGTCTATAATTCTAATTAATGCCCTTATGTATGAAGTGCAGTCCATCACCTCTTCTCCAAAAGTCATCAGCTGTGTGTTCATTGCTGCCACCTGTTTTAAATAATCCTTAGTTTATTTTCATCAGTGAGTAATGTATATCTTGTAGTTAAATAATCATGGCTACTGTAACCACTTCTTAAAGCATTTGTGCAGCAAATAGTGGTTTCCCGAATAATTTGGTATGTGAAGTGAGACATATAGACTAAATGATGGCAGTATACCATTTGTGCTCAGCAAAACGGTATCTGGTTGCAGCAGGCTACTTACAAAAATGTATATTAACTACCAGTGTTAGTGCTTCAAATGGTGGTAACCCACATCCGTCATTCCAACCAGCACAGCATTGGTATGAAACCAATTGATTGATTGAACATTTATTTATTTGTTTGTTAGTTAGTTAAAGTATTCTAATTTTATCTATAACTTTGTATAGTCTAAGAATACAATATCTTAGAACACACCTATAAATAATCTGTGTGGTTATGGTATGGAATGAATAAAAAAAAATGCTAAAAATATAAATAGTGTCTCCTCCCAACCATCTAGGGTTTAAAAAGGCTTGAAGACATCCTGAGGGAGGTGTCAATGCTGTTTCCCCAAATTTTGAATGGTAGCAGATGTCCAGCAGATTGGGACAGGTTAAACAAATGATATCCTGTTCAATGTTTTGAAATAGGTCTTTATAACAGCCAGTAAAATTAATGTTTAGTGCAATATTTATTTCCTTGAATCAATGTACCGATCACCTCATAAATATTTATGAGGCCAGTGAAGACATCCTGATGAATATTCATTGATATTTGTATACGCCATCGGGTGTTAGGTAGTGGGCAGAGTTTGGGTGGGCCTTGTTACTGGGCAGCTGTGAGGGGTGCTATGATACAATAATGCCGAATTATACACCTTTTGTGTATTCTGCTTATTATAAAGATTTATCTTCTGTTTTTGTTAAGATTTCTAAAAGCTAAACTAAAGCTAAGCTATATGATCCAGTCTGATCAGACTGCTATCCATCTGTATCTTCCAGTTACATTGTCAACTCCTGATGGCTGTCACTTCTCTTTAGGATATGAAGGTCTTTATTTAATTGAATTATTTACTAATGGGATAAGTAGACTCATTCAGTGGTCATTCTCAGCCATGATATGCTGCAAGATTCAGGTACTGTAGACTGTAGTAGTAATGAAACATAGTTTAAATGTAATCAGCAACGAAATAAGAAAATAAAACAAGTATAAGAAAATTATAAATACTTATCATAACCTTTCATCCGAATTCCCAGAGATGAAGGCATGTTGAAGGCAGAAAAAATTGGGACCACTGGAATCTGAGAGGCCATCATCCAAGTTGATCCAACCCTTTTCTCTCTTACAGCCTACATCCTTCCTTATATATGGAGATGAATAACACTACATGCATGCCACTGCGAGTGACATTTTGATGTTTACAGTGCTACATGTCTAATATATACACTATAACATCTCCCTTTGCCCCACCCAAGAAACATCGCTCTATTCAAATGCTCAGCTCAAAACTCCTGAGAACCTAACAATTCTGATTAATTTTGAGTCTAGATTACCACAAATACAGACAAATGAGTTTATGTTCCAACAGCATAATGAAGGCATTTATATATCAGTCTGTTGAACAAGTAATCTCACAAAGAGTGTCTTTTTTACAGTTGAGGCCCAAAAAACAACAGAAAGAAGCAAACATTGTCACACATTAAATAACCAATTCAGGAACAAGAAATATGGAGTGAAAATAATGCTAAGTACATTCGCAATAATGTAAGGAATAACCTGAAGTGATAGTGCCATTTTATTTTGCTCATAAACATTTCATCAGGAAGCTGAACTATCAGTGACTTGAGGCCTTTACAATTTGCTTAATGTTAAGAAAGATGTTGTATGATTTCCTGGAAGCCACAGTCTTAGACTGCGTTACAACTGCTTTGACCTTATGTCAAAGGCTTAAACTCAGCTGTCCTATAAAGGACCTACAGCAACAGAAATCCTCCTTAACAGCCCCTTCTGATCAGGCACTGCAGAAGTTTTAGCAGTTTCTGGAACCCTTTTTTATGATGGTTGTTGGCTAGTCCACGAAAAAATATTACACTGTGGGTTTAGTTTGCATTTGAATTATTTTTTCCCCTAAAATAAGCTTACTTTACCACAAAAGGCAAGACAATAAGGCAGTGTTTGAAAGCAGGACTACCAAATTATCCTTTTTGTTATAATGGTACTATTTTGTCTGCTGTTGGAAACAAGTGCTACTGTTCCCATGGTACAAAATATGGGAAAACAGCAGCTAAACATTTAATACCTTTGTAATCTTTAGGATATCTTTTGCAGCCTCTTGCAATACCTTAGAATACAAGTCTCTAGCATTTATTTCTTAATCCTTAAATTATGTGTGGGAAACAAGCAATTTTGGAACCTCAGTAGGTTCCCCTTCACAAGATCGAGTTACTAGAAGCACGAAATTCATAAGCTCAAGCCCATTCAGTAACTCGAAATTGTGAAGGGAAGAGAACTAAAAAAAAACAAGTTTACTTACATGTTTGCAGGGGGCAGAGTCCCCCTGCACTCTCCCTGCTTAAATAT
This sequence comes from Protopterus annectens, assembly GCF_019279795.1. Classification (NCBI taxonomy): domain Eukaryota; kingdom Metazoa; phylum Chordata; order Ceratodontiformes; family Protopteridae; genus Protopterus; species Protopterus annectens. Next base: position 485,164,696 of record NC_056749.1, on the reverse strand, counting down.
CTCAGCTCCGTGACCGCACTATAGCGGAGGAACAGAAATTCTCCCATTGTGCGCTTCTGCATACAGAGCGGAACAGGAGATTTCCCTCATCCCTGTTGTAGTGCGATCTTGGAGTAGGTATATTTAAGTAGAGGGGGTGTGGCGGGCACAGCCCCCCATGTGGGGGGTGCAGAGGGGCTTGCCCCTCTGCAAAAACATTGTAAAGACATTTGTGCAATGTCTTCGGTTTAGAATTTCAAGTTGTTGAAAACTCAAGATTCTGGGCTCGAGCTTATGAATTTCAAGTTTTCAGCAATTCGAGATTCTAAAGGGGAAGCCTGTGCATGCCCACTCCCAACTGCTACACGTATATGTTGTTCATAACTGTGATCCAAGACTTAGGTGTGCATGTTATCTCTGTGTCATATCTTATTCTCTGATTCTGCAAAGAGATAACATGCTTTTAGATAAGGTGAAGACCAAAGAACACTTTTGATGTGAAAGTTTAAAAAAAAAGCAGTTTTGTCAACTGAAGTCCTGTTTGGCTACAGAAGTGATCCATCTTTTGTGGACTCTCATGAAAGTACAGGCATTTTGTAACATGTTTCTTTACCTTGTGAATAGTCCATAACACCCACAGTGATACAGCAGCCTTTTCCCCACCTACATTCGTCGTTGTCATGGAAGCACACTCAGTAGTTTTTTCTAGTCTTTTTCTGCTAAAGATTCTTTCCAGCTCTTTTCCCACCAGTGATCTTAGGGAAGTTGCTATTTTTGTGAACTTAAAGTGAAGTATAAGACAGCTTGGACTCAGATTCAGATCAGAGTACTGATCAGATACAAACACATATGCAGTAGTGCATATTGATTGTCACTGCTTAATTGCAGGAGTTTCACACTGTTTATCTATTCACCTACAGCAAAGAAAAAAAGTCCTTTCCAAGTTCACATTTGGGTTCAGAACCAGAAATAATATTTAGTAGAATGATGGGTTGAAAGAAACATCCTAAATTTCTACTGAATATAGAATGGTGTGATACAATCATGCACCCCATTCACTGGCAGAGATGTTGTGCGTATGTCAGATGCCCATTCAATTTACAGAAGTGTTCAACACACACATAGAGCATTCCTTGATCATATGTGTATGCCCAACAAATAGTCTCCTAGCTCTTTCGTGATGAAAGAAATGTACAACACATATTCATATCCCATTCTTTGGTCACATGTTTAGACCCTGATTATGAGAACATACAACACACACACACACACACACACACACACACACACACACACACACACACACACACACACACACACCTCATTCCTTGAGCAAAGAGATGTACAACTCATACCATGTTCCTTTACTACTCAGATATACTACACACACACACACACACACACACACACACACACACATGCTCTTTTTTTCTTTTGCAATCTCAGTGGTATCAAACACAAATATTGTTTCTCACAGAAGCCCATGATACACTTGTACCACATTTTTTGACAACAAGGATGTTGATCTCACTCACTCACATGTACTATTCTAAATTAGGAATATGAAGTATACATTTATACTATCCCAGTCCTAAGTCTGTCTAGCCCATACTTAAACCCTCTACCTTGTCCACACAAAAGTCCAGCACAATCACTCTCCCCTCCTTGCTGGGCTTGCATGGCTTCCCGCTGCCAACAGCGCTAATACCTGTTAGCACTGTTGGCAGGGGGGACAGTGTTACTACCTGCTAACTCTAACCCTGAACCTTACCTTTCAAAGAGCCTTTCTGTAACAATACTACTAATTAAGACATCTCAGACACACATACATCAGCACTGCACTACAACTATGCCCTCACCGAGCCCTCCTCTAACCCAAACTGCATACAGTCACAAAAACACTTCTATCACATAATGTCAGAACCTTTGGAATAACTAAGGGTTTGCTCCTTACTTTCTCAAACCCACACTTATCTGCAAAGATCCAATGTTCTGTTCATGCACATGTTAACACTTCAGTGAATAGAATAACTGATACCACCTCATACATACATCTGCACTGCTGTCATGCTAAAGGCACAGAAGGTTTCAACCACAGCTGAAACTGTTATGTTTTATTATTCATGAAAACTTCAGAAAGCACAGTAAGGGCACAGCACTATATCTCTTCTAGCAGTTATCTTTTACAAGTGGTTATTATGATTTCAGGGTAGAAAATTTCCTTTATTTTGTAACAATATCTAATCGAATATCTTGTACATTTTTTATTCTAATGCACATCATAAGTTAAATGAAGGCCCCAAAAAAGTCTTGAATAGCTACTAGAATAGATTTCCTTTTCCTGGCTGGGTACAGTTATTTGTGAGTTTTTATGCTTTGCCAGGCAGCTTGCCTTGGTTTTTGTATGAACAGTTTCTTTAGTATCATCACTGAACTAGATCCTGTGATATTAGGGATGAACCACATTGAGGTAGTACTTAAGTCTTGAGATATTTGGACAGAGAGCATATTCAGTTTTGCAAACATTATTAAGATAAATAATGTGCCTGCACTAGCATAATCCCTCTCAGAACGAGCCTGTAAGGAACGCCCATTGTGATATCTATTGTTTGTTTTAGGTAGTTTATCAATGTTACCTAGAGCCCACTGTAGCGGAGATGGCTTTTTAGCCACACTACAGCTTTCCTGGATAGGAAGACAGATATTTATCAGACAAAGAGGAAGTAGTGGTTGACTATATCATATGCCACAGACACATCTTATCCTGATACATGTTACTCAATATGGAACCAATAGGGTGCACAGCCCTAAAAGCTTGATGGGAGTGACCCAGAAGTCCATAATAACTCAGGAACATCAAGGGCACTTTTTCTCAAGCTGTTGGGAAGCATAAGGATAAGACAAATGGACCTATGAGTTTCTATTACAGATATTTCCAAAATGAAATAATAAATCTTGAGCTGCAAGATGGTTTAATTATAGGAGACAATAGCAACATGAGCACATGTTTACTTTCAGCCATTCTAAAAACTACCAAATGGAGTGCATTCCTGGGGTGGATGCATTGTCATTAACAGGACTTACAAGGATGGTAGCAAATCTTATGGTATTAACATACTTCCAGAATAATCTGAGTCTAGGGATGGCCCTACATTGCTAGTTGAAGTAGGGCAGTTCCTTTCAGTCATCAGACACAGGTCTAAACATATTTCTACAGAATTACGTAACATACATTATTTTCTGCCCTAGTATCAAAGGTGTTCACATGTGACATCTATGCATTTCAGGCTAACAGTCTGTTGTCACAGTAATAAAATTACTGTCTTTGCTATTCCTGGCTAAAATCCAATATGTGCCACAAAGAACAGTTATCAGGAAATGTTTAGCAGGGAATACACACTGTAAACAACTTCATCTAACATATTTTTGTATTGCAGATAGGAATCAAACTTTATATTTTATGGGTTATTGAGTGATGTCTGTAGCTGTGTGTCTATTATTTATTTAAACTACTGAAAAAAGAGATCCCTCTTAAAACAACTGCTGCAGATAATAAGTATAAAATGGCTTACTCTCAGTAATATCAAGTAATAAGGACAAATTAACAGGTATATGAAAATCATTCAGGCAATACTTGTAACATAAAAAATGCACATGTGCTTTGGAACCTACCAAGGGGAGAAAATGCTGATAGAAGAAAGGAGCCGATTTTAAGATTTTAAGTATTTTCTTCTGATTTTTTGTTTAAAATTACTGCTTTGCCACCTACTTTTCGGCATTTTCCAGCTTGCTGAAGTTGATATTTGTATTAGAAACAGTATTTAGAACACATCTAGAGTCTGTTTACTGCATTCCCGTGTGTTGAACTTAATTTAAAATCAGTTTTCTTAAAATTGCATTTTACCTGACTCTGGCCTAGCACTCAAGTGTGGGGTCATTTATTGCACTGTTCTGACTATTTTGCTACTTGTGTATCTCTGCTACCTTTAAACTAAAACAAGAAAAATATATATTGCTTTTTTCTCACTTTCTGAAATTTAAGAAAGTTCAGTTACAGATTTGCTGTTCTGAACTGTTTGTAAGTTTCTTGGAGGCCAGTGCTTGCTTGGGCTAAAGGGAAGTCTCTGTGTTCACCAGTGGCAGTGGTTAACACTGAGCAGCCTGCCTGTCCCTGTAGGAGTGGTTACTGCCTAGAAGCTGTAGTTTTATTGGCCAATTTGGGTCAATTCCAAACTCCTTGATCTCTCTCTCTTAAAACCCTGCTGCCTCGTGGTTTTGGCGTCTTTCCAGGCTTGATAGTTGTTGCTGAAGCACCTACCAAGGGGAGAAAATGCTGAGAGAAGAAAGGAGCCACTTTTGAGATTTTAAGTATTTTATTCTGATTTTTTGTTTAAAATTACTGCTTTGCCGCCTACTTTTCGGTGTTTTCCGGCTTGCTAAAGTTGATATCTGTATTAGAAACAGTATTTAGAACACATCCAGAACATGTTTACTGCATTTCCTGTGTTGCACTTAATTTAAAATCAGTTTTCTTAAAATTGCATTTTACCTGACTCTGGCCTAGCACTCATGTGTGGGGTCATTTATTGCACTGTTCTGACTATTTTGCTACTTGTGTATCTCTGCTACCTTTAAACTAAAACAAACAAAAAAAAATCTTGCTTTTTTCCCACTTTCTGAAATTTAAGAAAGTTCAGTTACAGATTTGCTGTTCTGAACTGTTTGTAAGTTTCTTGGAGGCCAGTGCTTGCTTGGGCTAAAGGGAAGTCTCTGGTGCTCACCAGTGGCAGTGGTTAACACTGAGCAGCCTGCCTGTCCCTGTAGGAGTGGTTACTGCCTAGAAGCTGTAGTTTTATTGGTCATTTTGGGTCAATTCCAAACTCCTTGATCTCTCTCTCTTAAAACCCTGCAACTCTCTTTTTGAGCGGTCTTGCTCACAGAGCAGCGTCGGCCAGTGCCGCTTAAACAGGTTTAAAGTATTCCCGGCTCCACAAAGTCTGCTCTTCACTTTTTCCCTTAGAACTGCTCTAAATCTCAAAATAAGCACTCTATTTTCATTCTAAAGCCATGCACTTGCTCGTATAAATAATCTCATAGGTAAACACTAATAAACTTAAGCACTACATCCTCTTATACTCCTTTTAAGCACCTGCTCCCTATTGGTTCTTTCTGATCGGTCAATAAGTAGTTCCCTATATTATTCAGGCATGTCCAAAGGTCAATTTCGGGTTTACTCTCCAGTCCAGCTGGTGAATCTGGGCTTCTTGAGGCAATGTTACAACTGCCTTATGTATACAGACCACCCTCTCCTCCTCCCAACAAGCTCAAATATATGTGAGAGATGCAACTATATAGCCAAACTGGAGGCTAAGCTCTCTCAACCCAGTACTGGCACAGCCTGTCAGGAGGAGAAGGTAACCACACACACCACAAATCCAGTCTCACACAGACCTATTGCATCAGCAAACCAAACACATAAACACACAAAAACATACTCGGAGGCTCTAAATAAAAATCTGCCTAAGCAGCAGAGACCTCCAAAGCAGACATCCAAGCAACCCCTACCACAAAACAATGCCCACATGGCTCACAAAGTCAGTGTGCCACACAGTCACAGCCCTTAAGGCTAAACAACACACCTAATACACTTGTAATAGGTGACTCAATTGTCAGACACACTGACGTCCCACTCACCAGGCTGAACAAGGAGAAGGTCACTGTAAGCTGCCTGTCGGGTGCCAGGATCCACCACATAACACAAGCACTCAGGTCACTCCAAAGCAAGTACAAATATGACTCCGTCATTGCCCATACTAGTGTGAATGACCTGAGATGTACCTCCCAGGACTACATGAAAAAAGACATAGAGGAGCTCTTTGATCATGTAGCCCAGGCCGTTATGACCCTGACCTTGAGCAGCATCTTACCCTCACAAGAATGATGCCACAGTATAAAGACAAAATGATCAGTTTTAACAATTGGCTAAAGTATTGGTGTCATTCAAAGGGGATCCAGTGTCTGTCAGCCTGGGATGACATGCTTGACAAGCAACATTGCTTCGCTAGGGACGGCTTGCACCTGTCACCCCTGGGTTTTCAAATACTGGAAAAGGCTCTTGCCTCCCCCATAGTGCCTTTTTTAGGCAAGGCTCAAAAGACAAACCCACCTCCATAGACAACACAAAGAAAAACTAAGGGTAATGCTGCTCAACACCAGAAGTCTAAACTTCAAGATGCACGCACTCGAGACTCTCCTCAGTATGGAGAATATCGATATCTGTGCAGTAACAGAAACCTGGTTCAATGCTCCCGACAGCACCCCAGCACTAACAGGTTATACTTCATACCATGCTTTCAAGCCCCAAAACTCGGACCGAACCACAAAAGGAGAGGGAGTATCCATATTTATCAAAGATACCCACACCTCTGGGTTAGTGGCACTGCACGAAGCATCGGAGACCATCCATGTGCAACTAACAGTGGGCAAAACTGCCTTTCAGTTTGTAGCCTGCTACAGACCACCCTCCCAAACACAGGAACCTCACTCGGCTTTCCTGAGAACACTGGAGAATATGAAGGTCTCTCCAAACACCATTATATTGGGTGACTTCAACTACCCAAACATTGATTGGGAAAACTACTCAAGCTCAAACACCCTCGCCCAACGGTTCCTAGAATTTATAAACTCAAATGCTATGGAACAACTGGTCACCACTCCCACAAGAGGGGAAAACATATTGGATCTGGTCATCACCAACATGGGGTCTCTATGTTCCTCACTAGAGGTATACCCCTCATTGGTAAGATCAGACCATAAACGAATCTCACTGGACATCCATATTCTGTCCCCACCCCTAGCCAAGGAAACCACGGTGAAGAACTTCTCAAAAGCAAACTTCACACTTCTCAAAACCGAGGTGGAATCCTTCAAAGCCCCCGAGCCAGTGGAAAATATGGCCCAAAATGCAGAATCCTTTACAAATGCATTCTATGGACACCTACAGGAATGCATGGAGCATGCTAACCCAAATAAAACCAAGACTCACTCCTTCAAAGGCAGGAGACCTGTCTGGTGGACCCCGACCATAAATAAGCTATACAACAGAAGGAGAAAGCTACATGATAGAGCAAAATCCCAAAAAGGGAAGGCGTGTCTGATCAGTACTAGCAAGAAACTACGATCCCTCATAAAATCATCTAAGGCCTGCTTCGAAAGAAAAATTGCACAAGACACTAAAGATAATCAAAAGGCCTTCTTTAGTTATGTCAGAAACCTGGGAGGCAACTCCCAGATATGCTCTGAGTTGGTGCAAAATGACAAAAAATACACTGAACCCACAGACATTGCCAACATCCTGGCAGAAAGGTTCAGTGCAAACTCCCCCCCCCTTCCCCCCAAAAGAGCAAATGTCTATCCCAACAGAGTGTAGCCTTCCTGAGATCACAGATGCACAGGTGAGAGCTGCCCTCTCCAAAGCAAGAAACACAGCATCAATGGGACCAGATGGTGTCCCGGGCTGCGTCTTACATGAGCTCCAAGAAGAACTAAACCCTCATATAAAGTCACTGTTCAATCTCAGCCTTACTACAGGATATGTACCCAAGGAATGGCGTACAGCAACAGTGGTCCCACTCCACAAAAGTGGTACCACAACAGACCCGGGAAACTATCGCCCTATAAGCCTGACTAGCCTGGTCTGCAAAGCTATGGAGGGTATCATCATGGAAATCATAAACAAAGACATTGTGAACCTCCAGACACTGGATCCTACCCAATTCGGCTTTGTTAAGGGCAGATCTTGCCTCTTGAACCTGGTCGACTTCTTTGAAACATTTACCAAAGCCATAGATGAAGGGAAGGTAGTCCACACAGCCTACCTGGACCTCTCAAAAACCTTCGACACAATACCCCACTCTGGCATCATAAATAAGCTCACCAGCTTAAATATCAACCCCTATGTCACAAGAAGGGTTGCAAACCGGCTCAGGGATAGAACCCACATGGTCAGAATAGCAGGTGCCATGTCAGACTCTAAACCAGTTACAAGTGGCATCCCACAAGGCTCAGTCCTGGGACCTCTCTTGTTTGGTATATATTTCTCCGAGGTACAGGCTAACATGGGTGGACTATGGCTGACCAAGTTCGCAGATGACTGCAAACTGGGTGCTGTAATCAACTCTCCGGCTGACACAAGCATCCTCCAAAAGGGTCTCACAGAGACGGATAACTGGTGCCAGAGCCATGGCCTAAAGCTAAATGCCAAAAAGTGCATAGTCATCCCCTTTGGGAAAAACAAAGTGCCCACAAATTACCACATAGGTGGTAATCCATTAAGTACGGAAGAAGTAATTAGGAACTTGGGGACCCAAGCAGATAGCAATCTCTCCTTTGGAAATCACATTGCCAAAGTGGTTAGAAAGACCTTCTATATAGCCCACCTTATCATGAAAGGATTCACATCTAGATCAAGAAAGGTCATTGTGCCCCTCTACTCATCACTTATCAAGCCCATAAATGAATACAATGCCCCATTTTGGATGTACCTTACCTGACACCTGCAGCAACTGGAAAGACCCCAAAAGTATCTCACCAAGAGGATCAAGGGGCTCAAACAGATGCCCTATGCAGTTCGGCTAAAGAAACTCCAGCTCTACTCAGTTGCGTACCGCCTACTCAGAGGCGATCTGTGTCTGACGTATAAAACCATGTCCAACCCAGAATTAATGGACATGCTTCACCTCAGAAAATCCATATCCCTTAAAGCTACACGCTCCAGGGACTTGAACCTCAGCACAGAAATAAATAGGACATGCTGAAGGGACAGATTCATATCCCAGAGGCTCCCCTCACTCTGGAACAAAATCCCATCCATGTTAGGCAGAGCCCCTCACTGACCCTCTTCAAGAGAAATCTTGACAAGTGGATGGGAGATCGTAAGTTTACCCTGGGATCTCTTCTGTGTCCCTGCTTGACAGAGGTACAGTAAACTAACCTTAAAAGGGCTACCTTCTGTGACCTACTATACAGAGGCACAGTCAACTAATCTAAAAGAGTGGCGAAAGCCAAACACACTCTGGCTAGGCTTATAAATGCCCTAGGGCAGACAGCCTAGTATCAACCTATGAATCAGCAAGACCTACTTAGCCAAAGTGGTTTCTTCATTGTAGCAGCTATGAGGCACTAAACATGTTGTCTCTGACAGTTACTAACTCATGTGGTAACCATGAAGGGACTTCCAATGCCCCGCAAAAGATGCACCACAATTAGATATGCAGATGGTCTGTCGTAGTAGCAGTAATAGAAATGCACAGTCATGCCCTGAGACTGCCATATATTTACAATGAAAATAAAGTTTAAAAAGAAAAATATGGTTTATTGTTTTCATGTTTTGAGAAATGATTCTAACTGAGGATATTCTTAAATTGGGAATACTTCATACAAAAATAGTTTGAATATACATTTTTATTTTCTGTCAAAATTTGCAAATTATAATTTTATTTCCTGTCAAAACTGTGTAGAAAACTTATCAGATTCAATTTATCAAAATTATTTTTACATTGGTGGCATGAATACCTCAAAAATGGTCATCCAAATCATAATTTTCCCAAAACCTACAGAACTATCAATTTCCATTATTTTTTTTCTTCACATATCAGTACAGAGGAATCTGAGGAAAAGAAACAAAACTGAGCAAATAAATACACAAGTGAATGTACATATCTAACTGTTCAAATGTCATAATGTGCAGCTGAAAACATTTATTTGTGTCTTTCGGCTTTTCCTGGTTAGGGGTCGCCACAGCGGAACTCCGGTCCACTAATGATTGGTAGTGGATTTTTACGTACCGGGTTACCAGCCCTGATGCACAACCTTCAACGAAGGCATGCCCCATTCACGTATGCCTCCACACAGAGGACGCTCTAGCTGAGAATCAAACGGGACAACGTCTTGCTATGAGGCGACAACGCTACCGCAGCACCAATTTATAAATTGCAAAAATCATTCAGATAATAGCATACATTGTACCTAAAACATGTTTAGACCAATAAAGTCAGCCTTGTCTAAAATTAAATGAAAAATATAAATCTCACTATACAATAAATTTCCTTTACTTGGCAACCATATGGCACTATTCGTTAAATCAGACAGCATCTTCACACCATAGAAAACTACAGTTCAAATATTCCTCATCTTCTTAAAATGGCAGCTCAAGTTCAAATTTACTTATGTGCTGAAATAGTAAGAATTTTACAAACTAAATGTACAGAACACACTCCCATTAAACAAAGAACATATACATTTTAAATAAAAATAGCTAAATGTCTACAGCTTTCTCAGAAAATATAAATAGTGGTTCCCCTTTACAAGATCAAATTACTGAAAGCTCTAAATTCATAAGCTCGAGCCCAGAATCTCAAGTTTTCAGTAACTCGAAATTGTGAAGGGAAGCTGTAAAAGTAAACAAAACAGACATGTACTTACGTGGATGCAGGGAGCTAGGTCCCTCTGCATCGTTCCTGGTATAATATGCGAGTTGTGTGACTGGACTTTAGCGGAGGAGTGGACATTCTCCTGTTGTGCACTTATGCATATAGCACAGAACGGAAGAATTCCCTTTTCTTCGCTGAAGTCTGATCTCGGAGTAGGTATATTTATGAAGGGGAGTGTGGGGGGTGCAGCCCCCCCTGAAAAAACCTTAAAAACTGTTCTTGAGTTGTTTTTGCTCTCCTGCAGAATTTCGAGTTACTGAAAACTCGAGATTCTGGCTTCGAGCTTATGAATTTCGAGTTTTCAGTAATTCGATCTTGTGAAGGGGAACCAAATAGTGCAAATTGTCATAATAAAAACTGATGAACAATCAGAAAATTATGTCCAACAATTAGAAATCTTCTCTAGACACTAATGTGCAGTGGGTAACCCCGCAGCTAATTATACAATATATGCAGGGCAAAACTGTTACTCAGCATTCATGAGTCAAATCCAAATTCTCAAAGACTGATTCAGACAAGTAAGTCCAAGTTAATAAAGCAAGAAGCAATAGCTTTACATATTAATGCTTACAAAAAGACTTTACATCTCTGGCTTCTTCTGCCTCTGAAAAATATCCTATCTGATCTCAACAGAAAATGTGATATGATACCAGGCAGTGTCAGATTACATCCAAGGTTGATGTTTGAAAACATCTCAGAAGTAACATCAGAGCCAAATTCCATACATTGTTCAAAAGCTCCATTCAGTAAGCATATCCTTTTGATTTCCTATGCCTCATTCCTTCAGACAGAAAATATCCAGAGCAGCCCTGATAACTGATAGGAAGATAAAGATAATAAGGCTACATTGTAGCTATTTAATAACAACAGCGTCTCACCTAGCAAAACTGAAGCCAAACACCATCAGATCACTATTACAGGCAACATCTTGCAATGCCTAAATAAATAAATGCAGTTATAAAAACAAAGACACAGATTAAAGTCAAGCCAATGAAAGAAACAAATCTAACCTCAGCAAGTTGAAGGTAAAAACAATTACAATGTATATTCAGTCCATTAGCAGGCATCAGCTACTGTCTTACAGCTATTTTTCCATACAGATTATTAAGATCCTTCAAACCCAAATCAACTTTATGTTGTAGAGAGAGATAAAACCTTGACTGTGCTGCAGGTGACCCGAGTTCAATTAAGGGCTCAGGGGCCAGCAGCAGCTAGCAGGGGAGAATTGGAATGATTTGTTACTGCTGGCTCACTCAAGCTGGAGAGGAGACAGCTCTGGCCTGCTACACTGGTGACACCTAGTAGAAACACTAGGAGTTACATTCCATGCAGATTGAACCTACCAAGACTGAGTTGTGAAAGTGCACCATGCTGTAAGCTAAGAGGACCTCAGCATAAGGAGGCATACTCCTCCTCAGAAGACCGCAATAGTAGCGCTTAGAAGAGCTGGCTCAGGCTGAGGGTTGTCCTCCCAGAGGGAGACAGCAGGCTGCCACAGGGCAAGCAAGACGGCTCACTCCCTACCACCTGACTTCCTGCAGGAGAACAAAGGGCTGAGGGGACTGTCAAGTAGGAACAAATGAGCCACAGGTATCACACATAGGCTGGAAATGCATGGTTTCCAACTCCCCAAAATTAATCGGACGACTAGATGCAGGTAGATAAGCCACCAGGCAAGGTCCTGCAGGGAGTCTTCAAATTCTCCCTTAAGATCACTGAAGATTGCAGTAAATTTCAATCACCTGGTTCACTTTCTAAATCCTGCTTAATTCACAACACATGGAAGGGTAATCTAACACTCACCTTCCACATGCTCTCTTCGAAATTACTTATCATTAACCAAGCATTTATAAAACTGAGAAATAAGATTAATGGAAATAAGGAAGTGACCCCTTCTCTGAGATACATTTGTTGACATGGTAAGTGAACTGGTCTGGGGACCCTTTCGGCCACACATGGGCTACTAAAGCAAGATAACAGTAAGTGATAACTACAGAACATGATGATTAGATATAACACATCTAGAAAAAAAGATATTTACATACAATTAATGTTTTAAGGACATTTCACTTAATGTATAGCAAGGATGTGTGTAAAATTACATATACAAGCTGTTATATACACAAGTCATTTTAACACGATTTACATCAGTTAGTGAACATCCAGTAAACAACATTCATGTCAGGGCATGAGATACTGTAGCAGAACATGCTGTAAAAGCACATTTTTGATGTAGCATTTCAACATTCCATGAATTTACTGTTACAGTATCTCAACAGTCCATGAGTAACACATTAGTTACAGAAGTACAAAATACAGTTCCTAATACAGAAGTGAAGAATGCAATTATTAATACACTTTTGAGTACTTTATACTGCTCTGGATTTATTGTTCCAGAGATGTGCACACATAATAGTAACAGCCAGCATACCTCTCAACTGTCCACATTTTTGCAGCATGTTCAGAGTTTTTCCTCATGGTTTTGGTCTGTTTCTCAAAAAATTGTGGTTTTCTGGAAATTTCTGGCAAATAACTGAAAACGGATGTCAGAAAACAATGACATACCTCATACCCTTCATAAAATTATTGCTAATGCAAAACCTGTTATTTTATTAGCTTTCTAAGTTTGTAATGGCAATATTTAAAAATTGTCCCTATTTTGGGGACTTTAACCCCTCCCCCCCATCATTACTCATGGCTTTGTCCAGATTTCTTGAGCTAAGAGGTGGAAAGGTATGTTACCCAGCGTATCTACACAACTGTATTAAACTTTCAAACAATTATACCTGACACAGCTGATACCCAGCAACCTACATAGCTATTACTTAAAGACTTACATGTTATATATCTATTTCAGCTAGCTAAGGACCCTGACATAGCTGCACTTATTCGTTTTTGTTAGCCTAGGTCTCCGCATCAGATGCATGTATTCATTTCTCGCAGTAGGAATTTCATGTTTTTCCTACAAAGTTACTTTTTATAAAGTCTTCACTGTCTAGAACCTTGTTCCAGCATGACGGCATGATTTTTACAATTAGACGTTCAGTTGTCGCCTCACAGCAAGAGGTTCTCTGGTTCAATTCTCAGCTGGAGCACCTTCTGTGCTGAGTCTACATGTCCTCCCTGGGGTCAAAATGAATTTAAAAGACATGCAGTAGGACTGTGTGTGTGTGTGTGTGTGTGTGTGTGTGTGTGTGTGTGTGTGTGTGTGTGTGTGTGTGTGTGTGTGTGTGTGTGTGTGTGTGTGTGTGTGTGTCTTCTGTGAAGATTGGGTGCAGGGCTGCCAACCTGACACCATAAAAACTCTGCTGTCAATCAATCTGCGGACCGGTGACCTGCTGTGGCAACCCCCTAACTGAGAAAAACTGAAAGATATTCAGTAAGACTTAAATGTAGATCTGACTAGCTGAAATGCGTGTGTGTGTTGCATAGCATGTCTGTTTCTTCCCAGATTATTAGCTTGACCTTTAGTGTTTGACTGTATCCTTCATTCAGCAAGTTAAAAGTTTGTTTAATGAGAGGGTTGCCCTTACTGTGGCTGGTAGCCATTTTCCTTCCCTTGAAGTAGTGCTGCTCTCTCTGATTAGCCAAATGTATGTAACCTTTTTTCTGTTGTTTGTAATAGGGCAGTATTCTGAGATGACAGCAATAAAATTATCGGCAATCTATATTCCAGTCTTGGAAGTAGGCTAAGCGCATGGTTTGCTTCACTAGTAAGCAATTTAGACATTTTGACTTTAAATTGAAATACAATAGCGATAGCTTCCATTTTATGCACTCAGGTAAACTCCAAGCATATAGATTTTAGTTTGGGTTACTTTGAAGTGAAAATTCCTTTAGGTAACAACTTTATCAGAAATATTTATGGGAATGAAAAAGAAGCAGAGCAGGTAATGTATTTGTTACAGAGGCCAACAGTACAAAGGTTCCAGTTTAGGATCTAGTTGGACATCATAATCACAACTGGAGCAATACACATCCACTTTCAAAACTGCTTTTGGCTAAAGATTGGCCTTCCTAGCATACAGAAAACGACATCCCTTACCCTGTCTCACACACAGTCTTTACAGAATCTGGTGTTTCTGGGTAGCACTATGTAACAGCTCTGTTTTATGCAACGTTAGTTACATTATTTGTTTGTCCTAATTAATGGATTAGGACAATCATACCTCTCATCCTCATCACAAGAAATCTGGACAATGCCTGAAATAATGAGGGCAAAGGTGCAAAAATAAGGACAGATATTAAATATTACTCTTATACACTTAGAAAGTTGACAGCCTAACAGGATTTGTGTTAGCATTTATTTTCTAAAGGATATGAAGTCTGAAATGCAAGTATATATCCTTATTTAGTGACTTCAATCCTCAGTGATTTGCCAGAAAACCACAAATTTTATGAGAAACAGACCAAAAATATGAGGCAAAAAAATTGACAGTTGAGAGGCATGAGTAGAATTCATTATCTAATCTTAAGATATGAAAGAATTCCTTACACTGGTTACTGTGTGCATAGCAGCCTGATGGTATTCAGGGTGAGAGGTTGGCATAATGGTTAAGGTGTTTACCTTACAAACATAAGGTGCAGGGTTTGATTGCCACATGGGGTAATTGGCTCGGCTGAAAATGGCTCATAAGGGCAGTTAGCCTAGTACGAAGCTATGTCGATCTATATAATCTAAACGAAGCATTTTTTGGCTAATGTGATTGACCAACTGGAATGAGTCCGAATAGCGAAGGCATATGAGGGATGGTAGTTGATTATGTAGAAAATGTGCAAGACTCACAAAAGAGTATATAGATGTGTCTGACCTTATCCTGGCGACAAAGAACAACCCTCAGATTACAAACTGGTATGTACTGGAACAGGGCACTATTCACTCCTGTAAATAGATGGCATTCAAATTCTGCAAGGTTTGAAAAATTAAACAAAGAGCTTAAAAACTGACTCAGCTTTTACAAATAGCCAGCCCAGGTCCCAAAGTATGAGCATTACAGTTAAATGACAGAAACAGAACTCTAGCCATGGAATTCTGGACCCATTGCAGGTGAGCAGTTTCAGAATCCAAATGCCCTGGTGCAGAACACTGCAGTTATCTAGATGTACCAGTATAACTGGTGCCAAATGCAAAACTAGAATAATGACCACGTGCATTCTGCATTTGGTATTATAAATCAGTACCACAAAAATTTAAGTGCAGCTTTTCAGTCTCAACACACATTATGTAACAATACTACCAATTCTTCATTGTTAGCTGAACCTCTTTACTTCTAATCCTAACAATACTGTTAATATGTTCCTAATGTCTGGACAGGTCATGACTGCACCCTTCCTTGCTCAGTTGCTTTTATCACATGGTACCCTACTGGTGACAAGGAAACGCACCAAACCATAAGTCCAGCAATAGGCCCTGCATTAAAGACACACAAGTGAATCCTGAACCATGCAAAACTAATTCACTTTTCAAAACTTACCAGAATAACCATGCACTTGGCCAGCACCCCTATTCAAACTGGATAGTGTAATAGATAAAAATAAACACCTTGAGGCCTGGCTTTCTTACCAGTCTTGTAACCAATCCTACATCATGCAATCACAGAAGCATTTCTATAGCCTAGAGTTTGCATTAATACCTCCTAAACGACTGCAATTGATGATGCCAAAATACATCTGTCCAAAGGCCTGAAAATAGTATATGTATTTTAATCTGCCAAAAACTAGTAGCTCACCTCTTGTTCCTGATCCAGCAAAAACTGCTAATACATTGAATGGTATACAAGGGAGGTATCCATAGGCACCCACAGGGAAACCCAGATTGCTTTCAAATATGTTCAAGCCCAGTTCTGAAAGAGATCTTGAACTCTTCTCACCCACATATAGACAATATATGCCAATTATTACAGTGGATACAAATGTTAAGTGGAAGCTTCCTGTGCATAATTTATAGCACCATGTTAGTAAAATTGCCCAGAAGCACACGTCTCACCCCCCTACCAGACCAAGTACAACCAATGGAAATAATTCCCAGGCTTAATGGGTATTAATCAGTGATCCCATTAAAGTTACCAATACTGCTATAAAACAATCAGTTCAGAGTGATCACATCCCAGGGAGTCACAGCCATATGGATAAAAGATATAACCCAAACACACCATCACTAAAAGACATATTTCTGCATGTAAGCAAACAATACACTTTAAGGAGTGATCTAAGCACATGTGGTGTGAGTGTGGGTGGGGGCAAGTATGAGTACAAATGTAACTGTTAATTGATTATCTCCAACACTCAGATCAATGGAAAAGACGACAGGTCTTCCTCCCATGACATCATCATACTTTTACATGCTTAGCCTTTGCAGAATTGCCATGATTTAAAGCTTAACTTCAGCTCTTCAGATGGATAATGAGTTGGGAGGTATGTCTAACAAAATCAATCCTGAAGTCATCTCTGTAAGCTTCCATATGCCAGTCCTTACAATTAACATGATATGCCTGCATACGTGTTCACTAGTGTGTTTTACACCAATGTGAAAACCAGCTACTCTAGTTTTTCATGGGGCAGACATACAGAACATAGAGTTTAGAGGTTGCACTGCACACAGGAACAGATGTACAGACCATCATATAGCAGGATGAGCCTACAAATTACAGATACACAGTACTGTTTTGTTTCTGTATTTCATGTCTTGAGGAATGCCTTTCACTACATTTGACGGCAGACCCCTGATGAAATGAGAGCTAATATAGAGAAATAAGGAGGATGTTCGTTAGATCACTGTTACAGTAGCAAAAACTTTATGGGATATATCCTGCCAAGGATCTGATGTCCAGCCAGTATTCAAAGCTCTGGGTTACCTTCCACATGCAAGGAAGCATGAGGGTATGCCAGTATAATAGCAGACATACGGCTGCCAAAATTCAGAACTTCCTCACCGCTGAACATACCAATCGGGCTTGGTCTTTACCGCATCATCAGTGGTTTTGAGGTCAGCTTGTTTGATATTTTAGGCCACTGAGGACTTTCTGAGGACCTTCCTTCCATATTTCTGAGAGAAGTGGGAGTTTTTATTGCTTATGTCTAACAGAAAAGGAAAGTGTCTGTATAGACATCAGATTCTGTATAGAAATTCCCACACAGGTTGCCTTTTTTTGCTTAGGAGAGAAACATGAGACCTAGTTATGTACTATCTGTTCATCCTTTACCCATAAAATGATTAGGGGTTGGCTCAGCTCCCTGAAACTTAGAAAAATCAGTGGCTTAGGACACTTACCCAACCAACAATGAAGTCAAGTGCTATTACCTAGGACATTCACTTTCTGGCTGTCAAGAAAACCATAACAGTGGTCCCTAAAACAGCTTCTGTTGTGTCCTCTGTTCCCATGTCCTCAACGGATGATTCCACTGTGCCCATATTGGAGTCCTTGGACTATTCAACTGTTTCCACCTGACCCACTAGTGCTGCTTCTTGGGAAGCCACTAAGGGTCAGGAGTCTAGTACATGCTCCAATGCCAGATGTATGCCTACTTCTCATAAAGGAGAACTGTGCTTGGTTATTTCAGTAGAGCCACATGGCATCCCACAGATATTAGTGAGAGAAAAGGTCACAGGCACCTGAGCCGCAGTCTAGACATTGAAGTCTACTTTGAGTTTTTCTTGAGATACTCCTAGGTAAAAGACACAGAAGGTTAAACATGTTTCTTCCCCTACAACCCCATTCTGCTAAAAAATCTAGAGAAGAGTGATTTTCTTTTGCAAACAGTCTTTTTAAAGCCTTTGAGTTACTTCAGGCTACTTCTCCAGCTTCTTCGCATTTAAAAATAAAAACACCTCCCTCTCCTTCATACAGTAGTTCAGGAATAGAAGAATCTGGATTTGATTATGCTTCGCAAGTGTCTTGCACTGAGTCCCTGAAATCAGAATCTGAAGAAAATATTTCTTCAAATTCACCAGTGGAAGAAATTTCCTTTTCTGATATTACACTCAGTATGAAAGACTCATTTCAATGGGAGCCAAAATATATTCCTGAGACACAGGGAAGATATTATAACCTTTTACAGGTGGAAACCCCTAAGCCTTTCGCTATTCCTCCTGTTAAAAAAAGCATTATAGGCTTCACTGGCTTTTTGGAAAGGGGTAGACTTTTGAAGTATTCTAGAGGCAACTATGTGGCCCTCTGTATATACGTTTACAAAGCTCAAACTATATTCCTTTTCCAGGTTTAGAAAAGATTTTGTAGAAACATTCTCAGGGGCTCATGGTCCCTCATCCCTCTGTCTCCTACTCTTTATCAGCTGTGGTATTCTACCCAAATAGCTATAGCAGCAGTGATTTAATGAATCATTGTAGTACAGTTGTATAAGTAAACTTGCCATGAGAGCAGATACTGAAATAAATCACTGTTGCAGTACCACTCTCTTCATCTCTCCACCCCCACCCTTGTTTTATTTCCAGGGTGACCACCTATATCTTTATGCCTATTATTTACTCTTTTTATTAGGACTGTCATCTCCCATTTTCTTGTTGGCAAAAAAGGCCTGAGGGATTTGACATACAGATTGATGATTTTTTTTCTTTGGGAGCTCGTACCATCAGCATTCTTGATGTCAGTAGGAGGTGCCTAAAGGCTCTGAAAGACTGCTTGGCTGTTATATCCTAGGCAAGTTATAACCCATAAAGATAGGGCTACTGCAGCAGTAAATTATTCAAACATCTTCTGTTATGGTAAGTTTACTTACACACTGTACTTTCACCCTTGTCATGAAAATGCCCAAGGGCAATTACCTCAAACTTCTCCAAGGATAGATTTTCCCACACAGGCTTGTGATTCACTCCAACCTTCAAATTCTACATCTGGTGGCCTGGATGATAGGGTTTTGATCCCCCTTAGGCACCTTTTTTCTGAGGATGTGAAACAGGTGTTAAAGGAGGCTAAGAAACCTGCTACTGGAAAATCCTATTTGGCTTAGGGGAAGCAATTTTCTAGTGGGTATCATAAAATGAACCAGGACCCTTTTAAGGCTAAAGTCCATTTGTTGTCCAATATCTGTCTGGCCTTCTTATTCATCTAGTAAGATTCATCTTTCATCCATTTTCACCCTTCTGCCCTTAGATTCCTTCCCCTTTCTCAGGTAAAACAATTTCTGAAAGGGGTGCTTCACATTTCATTCACCTGAAAAATAGGTGGCTCCTCATTGGGATCTTAACTGTGTACTAGAAAAACGTTTATACCAGCACAGCCTTGTGCCTTCTCAGATATATAGTGTGCATGGATGGCAAGCAGAAGCTTGTATATACTGTCCAGATGTCCAGTCTTTCAGAGGATGCATCCGATATGTTACTGCAAGAGTGAGCTCTTTGAACATCTACTTTTATGGCAAGTTCACTTACACATCTGTACTTTATTCTTCTACAGCTTTGTATAAATCTTCCCAGTATCCACTAACCCATCTTTCGAAGTGGATTCAAGTTATGACATTAGCCTTATGCAATTAGTTCTCAGAAATGTACCCTCTAGGGATTCTATGTTACTATCTGTATGCACAAAGTCTTATTCTTCAAAGGGAAATATGAACAAGCAACATTTCAAGTTCCCCATTACTGCAAAACAGCACAATAGTTAGTATATACTGCACTTCTTAGTACCTGTTAGTGTATGGTGGAAAATAACAGAATGTATTAAATGTGATGGATACAGGTGTGCATATCCATTAAACTAGTCTTTATACAAACAAGCCAACACACCTGCTCAGATTATTAAAACAAGGGTCATTATCATATATATTTTCTAGCATCCTACTGCAAATTCAGAAGTTATCTTCTTGATTTGGTGTTTTGATATATTTGCTTTCATGTGAACTAAAATATTTCCACAACATTAAGTACCAAAGACATTGTAAATCATGGCAAGTGACCATGGGTAGTGATCATGGGGAGTGACAGGAGGATTTCATATCAGAACTATTTGTTGTACATTGTTTCTACTGTAAGCATTAGCACAGTATTGAATGAATCACCATAATATTTTCCTGAACAAGTTTCTCTCAAAGCTAATTATAGCAGTTTGTGACACTAATCCCTTTTACAAAATGGCTACCTGAAAGTCTTTAATTTCAGAGCAACTGCACATACATTTAGGATTGCATATTTGCAAAAATGTGTGTGGAAGTTCTAAACCACTACCAGATACAACTTGTAGTCCTCATTTTGTGACAGATGTATTTCCCCTTTGTAGAGATTGGTAAACTAGATGTATGGTAATGGAAACAAAAAACACAATTTCACCAGTGTAATATAAATAACAATGGATGAAAGTTAAATACACACATACACACACAGGAAAAAAAAATCATGGAATTGTTTCACCTTCCCATAATATTCCAAATTTCCTGAAAGAAACGTATTTCACAGTAGGGAAATTGTGACTTAGTCCCTTTTATTTGTTTTAGTTTGTTCTTTAATTTGTTATATAAACATGATGTGTGTTTCTGCAATCAAAAAATGCTGTGTATGTGTGTGTGTGTATATATATATATATATATATATATATATATATATATATATATATATATATATATATATATATATATATATTTATTTATTTATTTAAAATTGTAGTACATATTTCATTACAAAACAGAAATAAAAAGAAGAAAACGGTTCACTAATACGCAATAATCATTTCTAACCACTCTTGTGGCTTAGAGGGATAAAGCCCTGACTATGACACAGCGGTCCCAGGTTCAACTAATGGGTTGGGCAACTGATTGAGTGGCAAAGAGGGATAGAGGTTTTTCCATCCCTAGAGGGAGGGCAGTTGCATGGGTATTTCCATAAAGTCCCTGACTGAAGCTGGGGATTGGACAGGAAGGGCAGAGTCTAAGGGAAATTAGGACATGAATTGGCTGACCTTCCATTGTAGCAGGGGAAAGACAGCATACGTTTCCATTGCATGTTAAACCCCATAATATGACCATGCACCATGAGGGCAGGGAAACCAGGTTAAGCCTTAAAAAAACCTGAAAGATAATGGGCAACAGTACCCCCCCCAAGAAATCTTTAAGTTCCGCATCAGCCTCAGTCAAAATTAATGGACTTCAGTCAGAGATGTATTGAGGAACCAGATGATCAGATGATGGACATAAGAAGCAGGGGGACAATACATCCCCCTCCAAAAAAAAAGAATTAATCATTTCTTATACACACGAACACTAAAAAAATGTAGGATCTCAGCAGCACTTCATAGTAATCCAATGACATTTTTTTATTCCGACTTATTAAAGCTCAGTTGCTCAGAAAATGTTATCCACATTAATGTCAACCTAAAAGAAGACAGGACAAACACATTTGAAAAACAACTCAGACAATTCAGAAGAAACAACATAACTAACTATAAGTGAAGTAAATAATATTTTTTAGACATTAGGCACTAACTGAAGGTCATCTAAATGAAATATGTGATTCAGAAAAAATAAATTCTAAAACATGCAGTTAGGGCTCTCAGTTTTTCAAGGCTGAAAAACTATGAAGATATTGAAATGCATACTAAAATGTCTGCTATCAACTATAAATTAAATATTTAGATGCATGTATACTGATGTGATGATAGCTTCAGAAAAGAGCTCCATTCAGACATCAGGAAGTAACCTTTACAAACTCAACCCTTTCATGAGAAGAGTTATTAAATCATTTCAGAAAAAAACAAATTCAAAATGTGTTTCATCAAATCATGTTTTGTAATTACTATACAGCACTAGAAAAGAAAAAAAAGAAAAATATATTTCTTCATTTCTTCGCACCATCATTCCACAGCAAAAAAAAAAACTTATGCCAGAGACAGCACTATTTGATACACTTGTTATAAAATGAGGGACCACAATACAACTTAATATAATAAGAAAGAAAAAATAAACTTCTTTCTTTCTTAAAAGTGATAAAGCTGGCAATGGATATTATACTTGAAATACAATGGGATATAATACAATTTCAATTGTCTTTTAGTGATATTTTGCTACACCCAGAATGATGCAAAGATTTAAAGGCTGTTGGCTTTAATAATTAGCTATGTAGCTAATGTCATTCTAAGGGAATATGGTATGTGTCAACTTGGGACGAGATGGCTGCCAAGCCTTTCTGCTTTCCCAGGGATGGTCTCACCTCCCTTATAATGATTTTAGCATTCTGGCTAAAGCCTTTACTGCCCCTACCCTGACTTTTTTTGGCAAAGATTGTCTGCTGGATATTCTAATGTAGTATATTCTAATTCAGAACATTATATAAGGTAGTTCTGCTCAATGTCAGGAGTCTTAACAAAATGTCCAGACCTTAGGCTCTCTTGCAACATAAACATATTCACATATACATAGTTACAGAGGCATGATTTCAAAGCAACGAAAGCACTACCCCAATTCCTGAGTTTAGACATATTAGCAATTGCAGGAGCAAATCAGTATTGGTCATGGGTACTGTCATCTCATGAATGATTCCTTGGAACCCTAAATATGAACTCATTGATGTTCAAATCAGCCTTAACAAGACTAATTAACATGTCATAGCTTGCTAAGGAGCACTGTCCATGCCCCCTTCTGGGCATGATAGCTATCTTAACACTAAGCTGAAATCCCCATTAATTCCAATACCACTTTGTAGAGGAATGTTCAGCTATCTGTCAATAAACTAACTGATGTACACTGCCAATGTTCAGCATGCCCAGTATTTCCCCTACATTATAAATGGTAGCTCCATTGTAGAGACAGAGGCATAGCTAGGATGGAGGTTGTCTGGACAAAATGTGTTAGGAGGCATGATTGAGAAATGTCGATTGATGTTCAGTGCATTACTGTATTTGTGGTCAGAACTGAAGTGCTTTTAAATTCCATGTGTGGCACAACTGTAGCTTACTACAGTTCAAAAATCATTTTCTTCTACAAGGGTGAAAGCTTTCTTTGTGAAGAAAGGAGCAGAGGAGTTGTTTTTATCTTGTTCTCACAGATATTGCCTCTTCTTTAAAACCTCCATTTGTATCATCTTCCTTCTGTAGATCAATGACCTTTTTTCTTTAAAACTGGTAGCACTTCCCCTGGTTTTGTTTTTATGCACTCCTCAAAAGCAGATGTTTGTCAGTTACTTGAATACCTAAATAAATTCTGCTGCATTCCACCTCCAGTGGCTCCATTGCTAAAGCTTTTGCCTGTGATTTCTACTCCCACTAAAATAACAGTATTTATAAGGAAGTCTCTACCCACACAAGTATAATGAATAGTTTAAAAACATATCCCTGTGGTGGAATATCCATATAAATAAACTACAAAACAAGAGAAATTATTCATTTGTAGGAGGACTCATTCTACCCACCTTAAGAACCACATAAGCAAACTAACAAAGTGCTTAAAGTTGCCATAAGGTTAAAGTACAACATGAACTTGGAGTAGTCACTGAAAACAAAAATAGCTAAAAATATTTCTTGAATTATGTCATGAAGTTAAGAACTAATACCCAGTAATGTCTAGAGCTAGTCCACAAGAATACTGCTCACTTCAAGCCAAAGGAAACAGCCAATATGACAAATTTATTGCAAATGTTACTCCACCCACAGATGTTATTGCACATATTCAACAGTCTTAGCTATCCCTATAATTACTAAGGAACAAGTTCTCTCAGACCTAAGAATACCTCATTCATGCTCGCTAATATCATGCCAGGATGATGATTACCAGTACTGGATATGATTTATCCGAACCCCCATTTTAATCTCTTTAGCCTAAGTTTCTCAACCGGTTATATTCCTGAAGCCTAGAAAACAGCCATTGTACAGACTTCTAAAGACAAAATAAATCAGCAACGAAGTTTACATTATCAAGACATGAGCCTCCCTCCTTGTTTAATACTAAATATTTCTAGCATATCAGTATATTACCCAGACATATTTACTGCAGTATGAAAAAAATCACTGTAATCATCCCTTTTATGACTTCATTTTGGAGTGTGGCTTGTCAGATCTGCAACCAGAAAGGATTGTTTATAAAGGTCAAGATAACACAGAGGCAATGGATATACATGAATATAAAGCATGATACCGCCACCATTAGCTTTCACTCCAGAATGAAGAACTTGGCACTGCCACATGATTCATCCCAAATTACACAGTAAATTTAAAGCTGTAGCCTACACTACATCACATATCTTAATATATGGCATCACCTTTTCTAAAAAGAAGTGCATTATTTACAAAACTGCTTACAACTGTACACTGCCAAAGTAAATCTGCACTGTGACTAGACTAGTGAGTCATCAGACAGTTACAGTCAAACATGCACACCTTTCCTGCATCTAGGTATGAACTGCACACAGTTCTGAAATCTAAGGAGTTCTTTACAAATGTACCATATTTACTATAATAATACACTGTAGTCCTTGGACTTAACAGCAGCACCCTGGTGGTACATTCCCTCACCAACCTTGGTGACATTTTTAGTATTACTTGACTGAGATAGATCCCACACAAACTTTGAAACAGACTTAGAATAAGTTTCAGCAACAGAAGTCACAAAGTCATTGGTAAATACCATGAGATTCATTCAAATTCCACCTCTGATTATTTATAAGGTTTCTGGAAACTGCCGTGGTGCCTCCAATAGCCTGTGATTTCTTCTAAGCAGTTGTATGTCACCCCCTTGCACTATATGCAACCTAGGCAGTATATGGTAAGTAACAACTGTGTCTTGAATTTACAGTGCCTACCCCAAAGCCTCAGTCTTTTTTATTTCCTTAGCGTTGAAATATTCCAACTGTTTTGTGTAATATTACTTATGTTTCATCTATTTTCTTTGTACAAATGATCATGCAAATACAGAAGATTATCTAAGAAACTTTACTCTAGGCCTTCTCTCCACCAATAATTGAAATGGCAAAAGTCTCCCAGCTGGCTGGGCTAATCACGTTTCTTTGTTATTTTTCTAACTGTGTGACTCACATGAAAAACCTATTAGTTACATGCATAGAATTAAAAAAAAAACAGGCAACACATACATTTTTGTTTTTTTACATCTGCATATACTTCTTAAGATACAAGCCCAAAGACTGTGTAAAATTCAGGCATCTTTATCATTGAGCCCTTTAAGATGTTAATTTTACCTTTGATTAAGTTTCTTTACAACACTTTTATGAAGAAAGCATTGAAATATACTAACCAAGAAATTAAACGTGTGTTACATTTCACTTTACAACTCTTCAGTTTCTCTTTTCAGCAGCCTATTTTTAATTTTTTTTTAACTTTTCATTGTCTACCTTTATGAAGCAATTCATTTCTTTTCTTCCATTTTGCTTGGTGCACTTCCATAAACTAAGGTGACCCTCCCAGATAGCTTTGTTTTTAACATGTAACATAACTTGCTTTTCTGCCAGCAGTCAGATGCTGCATCAGTAGCGTGGCAATAATGTGACATCACGCATATGTCATTGTGTCGCGTTTCCGGCTACACATTTATTAACCCAAATAGTACGGCAACAGTAACATGATATACCTGGCACTGCAGTGAACAGTTCTACTGACAAGGGAACAGTGACTGTAAAAAAAATAAATAAATCACTACTGAATATTTCATATCTTGCACTGCTGTTTACACCATATAACCAGTCATAATGTTGGAATATTTCTTTTAAGTAAGCGTTTCACATTGCTGCAGAATTGATCTGGGTCTATTTTCAAAGATGCAAATATTTTCCAAAGCTAAGAAGGATATGAAAAGTCATTGAAAGCTGCACTATGGTAGGCAAGAAACTACTCAACAGCTGTAATGTGTGGGTACTGTTGTACATCTGTTATGTGAGGAATGTGCGTTTGCGTCAGCTGTAATATAAAAATGTTTTACACAGTGGTAGTTCACTTTCAAAGTCTCACGAACAGCAGCTACTGACTTTGCAGAAATTAGATAAAAAAGTCTGTTTGCATTATCCTTTCCTTACATAAAAAAAGAACAAAAAGTTTCTGTGGGCTTTATCAGACTAGAGCTTTCACTTCCTCAACTGACACCAGTACATATCAAAAAGCAAACAAAAACAACATTTTACTCCAGCTTTCCCAGTGGCACAATTACTTAGTATTCCTGGCTCACTTCCCAGAGTTTCCATGAGTAAATCAAGTTTCCTTGTACAATTCTGCTATCAAGGCCACTGCTCTCTAGAAACACATCCACTGTAAAAGGACTTAGAAGATGAGCTTTTGGAATTGGGAAGACAGAGAACGGTGCCACATGTCTGCACCTGGCATATGACAGCTGACCTTTCAGTATACTTAAGAATTCTTTGCAGCCTAGAGCTCCATTCTACAATGGTGCCGTACATGTTTCACAGCAGCTGTGAAGCACACAAACGAACAATATTAAAAAATGCAGAAGGAAGTGTGGGTTACTGCAATAATTACAGAAAAGACAGAAAGGGAAAAATGTTTGGTCAAAATATTCACAAATGAGCTAGGGACATCAAGGCTCTATGACTGGAGGCAGACAGTTCCAAGAAATGAGGCTTGTTGTTTATTATTTTGATACATACTGCTGACAGAAAAAAATATTCATAAACTGATAAGCTGATAAGTCTACTGCATTCATTTTTTTATAAATTGACGGAGATTCAAATAATGTAAATTGGAGTCTATTTTAACGAGTTATCTATAGTATCCTTAGCAAAGTTCATGGCACATTTGCATATGGGTATGGGTGTTCACATGTTGGTGTATGCATATTGAAGCTACCAACAGACATTGCATGTAGGGGTCAGCACACATCCAGAAGGGGCAGATTATAACCATCATTCAATGAGTGCAAATGTCCTGAATAACTACTTGCTTAATGTTAGGAAGAATGAATGCAGAGAGCTGAGCAGCAACTTGCAACCATAGATACTCAAGATTATTTGGGGGAAAAGCAGCATGCAAAATCTAATACCTCTTGTAGGAATTAAAACACAATATGCATTATGAACAAAAGTGGTATGACAACTTCTTTGTTTGACAAATAGATGCAGTAGAAGGCAGACTTCACAGATATGTGTGTGTATATTTATACAGATGATAACTGTTCTGCTAGTTCTATTCCTCTTACAGAATATGCAATAATTAAAAACAGAGGCATTTATGTATTTCATCATATACAAGTATCATCGACATACCTGTAACATCCATTGGTTAACTTTACAACAATGTATTTTTCCAGAAAGATTTCCCTCACACTTCTTTTTATGATTACCACATGGTAAGAACGGAGATTCATTGTACCATTTCACATTGGGTTGATCCACAGATAGGACACAATGTAAGCCCTGTGTCGAATAAAATTCATGCCTATGTAATATATATGCAGTATTTTCACATTTTGAAATGTTCTGTGGCAATAAGCTTTATGGCTTAAAGTAGAAGCACCTTGCTTTTTTATGATGACTTAATATCTGACATACAAGTATGAAATGTTAGGAAAAAAACAGTTTTATTGACTGGAAATGGTCACCTGCCAAAGGCTGTGGAGAAAGCATGCAAATACTTAATGTTGTTCAAATTTAACAAGGAGCAATAACCACAATGAAAACACCGGAGTTACAGGTGAACTAAAGAAAAGTGCTCAATCTTTTAACAAAACAGGCAAAACAAAGAGTTTGTGCAATGGACAGTGATCAGAACACTCGCTTCATCTTTGTCCTCATATCTGTATGAGGAGTGATTCTCCTCCATGCTGGCGCATATTCTAATCTCAGCATATATTTAACCGAGGAAAGGGACCATCTTTAGTTTATAATTTCCCAGTTGTATGGCAATTTTTTTTCTGACTATAGTAGCCAATTTGCTAACAGTTTTTGCTCGCTAACATGCCACTAACAAAACTTGTTAGCTGTCAGCCATGATCAATTAAAAATCAGCATATAAAGTATATAGAGACTGATTCAACCACACCCCCCCCCCAAAACATCTACAAAGTATGCTGCTGTGCTGACGATATGCTGACATCAAAAAACTTAGCAGGTTATGAAGAGGACCCCTCCCAAATATTTACAAGTGATACATAGCTGAATACTGACCTCTTCTTTTGAAAATTCAGGGCACATCATTTCTCAAATCCACTACTACTTTGTAATAGGTGACAAAGATATTCCTGCAGCATTCTGTATCTCTGCATGAGTTCATTTAGATTTCGAGTATTGCTTTTCCCTACTGAAGAGTATCTTCCATTCTATAAGTGTAGTAAAACACTCCAGGGCATGATGTGCGAACTAATATTAATGCACTAGTCAAAGGAATAAGAAGGCTCATCAGTTGCTCTCATTCCAAAGTGTACTTAATGGAAAGTGCCTTAAATCTCTTAAATCCATCCTTGTCAGGATTTGCTACACATACACATACACACACACACACATATTAATTACTGAAAAGTAATGCTTTGAAGTTTACTACATTTTGAGACATCCCTCCTCTATTTGCTCAAAACTTTTTGTCAAATACAGTTCTTTTCTGTTAGGCTCATAAAGGGGAAAAACTGTCTATGACACTAATTTTAACACAGCCCAAAGGTACTTTGAACTGGTTTCCTGTTTTTTGGATTCCTAGTGGAAGACATACAGGCTTGTTCAGTTATTTTGGAATGTCTTCTTTGTTGAGCATACTCCCCAAAACTGCTCTTTCTGTATCAAGATGCTAACTTCTCTAACAGGACCTTAGCCCTCCTCTTAACATCATTTTAATGGAATAATTGCCAACAATTCCTGTAGGAAGCCTCTCTAGCCTTACAAAAATGTAGCCTTTGATCTTAAAGTACTATTTACAATACTTACATTGACATCAGTGTTATTTAGATTATGTCATATAATTAGAGGGATGTGTGGGGTAGCAGCCACCTGCATGGGGGTGCAAGGGGGCTTGCCCTCTTGCAAAAATATTGTTTATTCTTTAGATATTTCAAGACTGTGCTTTGTAGCATGCACTGTGGAAAGGCTACTTTTTTTCCTAACTTTTTGGTCAACAGTTTTCAGGCCAACATTTTGCTGTTTCAGATAATTTAGATGGATCCACATATATAATGTATATAACTGCATTAATAAATATTTTTTACTAACACATATATAAATTATGCTTTTTAGGATAGCCCTGATTGAAAACACCCTCCCTGTTCAGAAAGGCATTGTGCTTGGTTTAGAGTTTATTATTTTGGCTTTGTTTCCTATTTTAGGCTCCCCAAGAATTAAATATGCATGGTCACATCATAGGAAATTCAGTTACTATATGGTGTAAGCTAAAAACTGGGGTCCACTCATGAGTCCTGTTTTAAGCAATCTAGTGACATGAGCCCCTGTAGACTATCAAATGTCATCAAATATACATTCATTGAGCAAGACATCATTTTGTAGTGATTTACAAAGGTATGTTATGATTCTTGGTGTTAGTGTGGTATGGGGCTGGCCTTAAGTTTCTTGGGGCCATTAGCAGGGCTAAAGAAGAAGTGGATTCAGGATAAACAATGGCACAGGAGGCCAAGTAGGAAAACTAAAATAATTATGATCCCAATTCACATGATGACAAAGATGCTTTCATTTTAAAAGGGAACTACCAAAGCTAGTCTTTTAGGTTCTGGCAATACTGTTTGCTGCTCATTTCCTGCTCTTTAGTTGCAAAAGGTGCTCTGTAAATGAAATACTACACAAGACTACATAGGATAACTTGATTTGGTTCAAGTTTCATAAAGAGGAGGCTCCCATAGTATGTGACAGCTGAAGTATTCTTTCAGAAGACATCAATGTGCATTCCAGGTGTCACTTTTTTATATAAAGTAAATTAAACGTCTGAAGTTTAAACATACAATTGTGCAAGTTACTCTCTTTCATGTTGTGCAGTGTATTTAACAAAATAATCATCTCTTTTTACTGTTGGAATATCCATCTCTCCAACTATAAATTTCCTACAGCTTTTGGCCTGGTGAGGGTCATGATGGCAGCAAGCTGATCAAACCACAACATACTTCACTATTACTAGCAGTACATTCTAACTTTTTCTGTGAGTTCCCCAAGTGTTCCCAGTGTGATGAGCTATATAATCTCTCCAAGATGTCCGGGATCTGTCCAACAGCAGCTACCTGTAGACTGTGCCTACTACACTTCTCATGGGCGGCACAGACAGGGCACCCTCACCCTTTCAGCACAGATAAGCAGTAGCTGTACTTAATGATCCTTATGGAGTGCCAACCTCCATCCTCTCTCAGAAAGAGTAAATCCAGCAACCCTGAAATAGAACCTCATGCTACTGCTTATATAAATGATATCATCCTCTCACTCAAAGCTTATGACAACAGCTGATGCTGAGAACAGACGGAGTGGTAAATTGCAAGCTTTGTTTTATAACTACTGCCTCACTTCACCACCTCGCTCTTGTGGAATACAACTATTGCTGCACCTATTTGCTGGACATTGTCCTAAATACTTGTTTTAGTTGCTCCACCCTCACCTGCAGAGGGCAAGTCGCTCTTTTTCAACACAGGGAGAGAGATAGAGTCATAGCTTCTAAATTGAAGGTGCAGATTTTCATATTCGCCAATTTAGCAGCAAATCACCGAGCATACACTGGGGAGCACAGTCATCAATGGGCAATATCATCAATACACAGCAGAGATACCACCCTCACATCCACAGTAGATACCCTCATGACTTTGACAATCCTATTTATGAAAATCAAGGAGAGGTAGTAAACAAAATGCAACCTTGTTGGAGTCCTACTTCCATTGTGAGCATATCTGATTTAATGCCAAAAATGTGGATATGGCTTTCATTCCTCAGACACAGGAACCAAATGGAATGTTGCAGGGACCCTGGGACCACATAGCATTGTTGCACTTCCCACAAGACATTCTTGTTACACAGTCAAATGCCTTCTCCAAGTCCAGAAAACACACACAAATAGTACTGGCAGGCTACCGTGACCCCTCCAATAATTCTGCAGGGACAAATATTTGCAGCACAGCTGTGGTTTTTGAAGTCTGCTTGGAAAGTTATTAGAGTCAATGGACTTGTTAAAAAAAACACAACTAAATAAATGCTGTCCATCTCTAAGAAAACTAAAGTGAACAAATTCCATTGTGATCAAAATAACTGAATATACTGCATAAATCCTTGTTTTCATAAAAGATGTTCTAACATGAAAATTTCATTTATACCATAATAAGAAATAACTAACAGCTGTTAGAAATGTGTAAAATGTTCCCATATAAACAAATGAAAGACAACATCCTTCAGTCAGACATGACCAACTAATCAAGCTACTTTCATTGACATAGTACTTATCAACATAGTAATGCCTCAAACAACTTAGACAAATAAGAGAAGTAGTGACAGCAACATCAGCAGAACATGACCAGTAGTTTGAGGACACATCCCAGCCATTTACAAAACTTATTGCAAGCAGCTGACAGAGAGGTTTAACATTTTTAATACAGACTCCATTAACAGCTGAACATTTCAAGTGAATTTCTAGAAAATGCTATATAATTCAAGCACCTTACTTACTTAGAAAATACAGCAGGGTTCATTCTCCATCAGCAGCAAAGTTTATGATCTACTGGCCATGGTGTTGGTTAAGTGCTATAACCTCATGTTGATATTTTCTACTTCTCATATATGTAGCAAGATTATTTTTGTGTGAAGGACTGATGTCTGACTAAAAAATTAAGTTTACTAGACAGTCTTGAAAGTTGTTGTGTAATCAGTTTTGTATTCCTTTATTTATGCTTACTTTCAGTTTTAGATTACCAAATCTGGCATTGAGACTGAAATGCACTCCTGAGGGAGACATACATTCAAAGATAACTTAATCAGACTCAAAAAAGGCAGAAGTCACTTTAAGTAAACTGAAAGAAACAGAATTATTAACTTTCCTGAAGCCTTTCTGAATATTTTAAATTTTCCAACCCTGTGATTCTTCTAGTAAGGAATCCTTGCACCTTTTCAAATTGTTTCAGGCTGCTTATATGAACACTACAAAATTCAGCAGTATTCCATAATAATAATAATAATGGACAGAGCAGTAGTGCAGAGGTAACATTGTCACCTCACAGCAAGAGGTTCTCCGGTTCGATTCTCAGCTGCAGTGCATTTTGTGTGGAGTCTGCATGTCCTCCTTGTATTCGTGTGGGTTTTCTCTGGGTACACCAGTTTCCTGCCACGTTACAAAGACATGCATCTGGAGCGTTTCTCCCTGGCCTCTGCTGAAAATTGGCTTCATTCCAAGTCGGACTTTCTCAGTAAACAAATGTTAAATAAATAAAATAAATAATGATGGGACACATCATTTATGTACAAAGCACTACAATGATCTCCTTGGAGTGACTAGACAAACTGTTTAGGATTAGGCAGATTATAAAATATGCCTGACTTTGGCAGCTACACACTGCAAAAGTTTAAATTGCTGTCTACCAGTGAGCCTACATATTTAATGGTGGTGTCAGTATATGATTTGATAATTAACACCAACAATACACTAATCAACAAAAAATATCCTACTGCACACTCAGGTATCTATGAATAATGCAAGAGCAACTATAAATGGAATATGTGGACAACTAAGGGAGATTATTAGTGTTGGATATGTAGCTTCTAATACAAAAAATGCACAAGTTATTCTATATCTAAGAGATCTCAGATGCAAAGTTGCTAGCCAAAATGACCATAGCTGAAGTTGGGGACATAGACTGATCAGAGAGCTTCATCCTATGACTCAGCTCTCATTTCACCATTGAAGACCAGTACCATCCCTACCTTACCCACCCCTATTCACCACTGCAGACCAGTACCACACCTGCATTACTGCTCCTTCTCATCACTGCAGCCCAGTACCACACCTGCATTACTGCCTCTTCTCATCACTGCAGCCCAGTACCACAACTGCATTACTGCTCCTTCTCACCATTGCAGCCCAGTATCATGCCTGCATTACTGCTCCTACTCACCACTGCAGCCCAGTACCACAACTGCATTACTGTTCCTTCTCACCACTGCAGCCCAGTACCACAACTGCATTACTGTTCCTTCTCACCACTGCAGCCCAGTACCACACTTGCATTACTGTTCCTTCTCACCACTGCAGTCCAGTACCACACCTGCTTTACTGTTCCTTCTCACCACTGCAGTCCAGTACCACACCTGCTTTACTGTTCCTTCTCACCACTGCAGTCCAGTACCACACCTGCTTTACTGTTCCTTCTCACCACTGCAGTCCATTACCACACCTGCATTACTGCTCCTACTGTACCCATCTGTTGGTTAGTCTCCCAAACTCCTCTATCATCACCACAGATGCTTAAACTCCTTCACATAAGTTAGCTGCTCTATCCGATATGCACAAGTATCTTAACTTCATGCTATTATTTTTTATGCCTCTTTCTCATCTGCCCTTTCACCAGGATGTCATCACACTACAATGCTTTGCATATCACCTGCATGCTAGTATACACAGTATTGAAGCTTGTAGCCATTGTGAGAGGACTGTGAATGTAATAAGCTGTGCAGGTTGCTGGTCTATACAGTCTGTTACTGCATGGAAAACACATGCAATGATTGTATGCACAGTAAACCTCGTCTTCCAAGTCTATCCAACCCCTGAAATATAGCACTGAGCATGACAGCTGTAGCAAAATATAACATGATACCAATACAAAATAATGTGATAAACAGCTCTCAAGTCAAGAAGCATGAAGAGAGAGCATATGGTACTGGTGAGTCTTCTGATTAATGCACTATATAAATTTATGTTACTGTTTGTGTTCTTTTATTTTACTGTCAGATGATCATCTCAGTTGTTCTTTACTAAAATTTTGTTTTTAGAAATCATGTCTCCAGGTCTCATCTGCAATGAGGCTCTGTCCAAAAGGATCTAATCTTGTTAGCAATGAAATAAATAGGTAGACAAATAGATACATAGATTAGATACATCAATATTGCTACAAATAGGTAGACAAATAGATACATAGATTAGGCAGATCAATATTGCTACAAATAGGTAGACAGATACATAGATTAGATCAATATTGCTATAAATAGATAAACAAATAGATACATAGATTAGATAGATCAATATTGCTACAACTAGGTAGACAAATAGATACATAGATTAGGCAGATCAATATTGTTACAAATAGGTAGACAAATAGATACATAGATTAGATAGATCAGTATTGCTACAACTAGGTCGACAAATAGATACATAGATTAGTTAGATCAATATTGCTACAACTAGGTAGACAAATAGATACATAGATTAGATAGAGCAATATTGCTACAAATAGGTAGACAAATACATAGATTAGATAGATCAATATTGCTACAAATAGGTAGACAAATACATAGATTAGATAGATCAATATTGATACAAACAGGTAGGCGAACAGATACACAGAAAGATCAATATTGCTACAAGTTCATGCATGTGGGGGGTTCCATTTCCTTGAAAGCAGTACATACACTACATGTACTACTGTTGGCCTTTATAGCCTTTTACTTGCTGCCACTGTATGCTCAAAATCATTCAGCCAGTAGAAATGATTTTTGAGCTATAATACAGAATCTCAATTGTTTAGACATAGCAAGACCATGCTGATTCTAATTATGGTGGCTGTCAAAAAGCAATTACTAGGAAATGGAATTCAAAGTCTGAACCAAGTGTACTAGAAGTAGTGAATATAGTAACAGAGATAAAACAACTGGAAATGGGATCTTCAGAAAAGGGTAGGAGCAAATTACATAGGAAAAAATGGGGACCTGTGGGAACATTACATACAGGGGAGGAATGAGGTTTAAAAGAAGGCAGGATTTGAATGAGCTATATAATATTTGACTGACAGTGACTAGATAGATTATAAATGATGTATAAGGCTTGCAACTAAGATTATGCCAATATAGTTTGTTTTTATTTATATAAATGTATGATCGACTATGTCATAAGTGATAATTTAATAAAGATGTTTCTTGTTTAATTAAAAAGAAAAAAAATCACTCAGCCAGTCATGTTATGTACAGAACCAAAAAAGGCAAATTCCTCATTATGTTTAGTCTCGACAGGCTACTGTCATTTACTATTAGGAAGGTACACAGTAGCCTAGTTTTGAATGAGTTAATATTCTTTTCTGCATACTGCCATTCTTGCAATGTCACTGTTATGAGATCTTTGATATAAGCAGAAGTTGTATAGCAGTTCTTTTTAAACCAAGCATTTTCAGATAACTACATCAAGTTTTATGATATTAACATTTTCAGATTAGACTTATTTAAGTATTGACTTTCATTACCACAAATAAGAGGAACTCACTGTGCATTATTATGCTTAGAAGCACATTTTAAAAAAAGCCTCTTTGTCTTCTAAGCTAATTAGTATGGGTACTCTGACAAAGGCCTATTTCTGACTCATGTGCTCAGGCCTTACTGAACAGCATTTTCAGCACTTAAGTATGATTCAGACACATGAGATCCAAGTAGCAGGCATTACAAATGACTCAAATTACTATGCATGTTACTGTATTTACACTCCCCAGACAAGTCAAAAATTGCTAATGTATAAATTCACATAATGATCTCATATAAAAAAACTTGTTGCCATCACAGTTATATTGAACAATCCTGTAACATTTACTCATGTATGACTACACCTACTTGTAGTATAAGTAGTGCATGTAGCAACTGTCTAGAAACCAACTTCTGCTACTGACCGCACAGAATGGCAGATTCAAAGGCCTCTTTGAA
This sequence comes from Protopterus annectens, assembly GCF_019279795.1. NCBI lineage: Eukaryota > Metazoa > Chordata > Ceratodontiformes > Protopteridae > Protopterus > Protopterus annectens. Next base: position 485,128,474 of record NC_056749.1, on the reverse strand, counting down.
AGGATCCCCTGAGGATAACACTGTGCTTGCCAGTTGACTTTCAGGCTGCACAGCTGTGACTGCTGTATCCTTCTAAATTTATGAAGACTGAAAAGCAAATGTAGGTACTGCCATCTGGTATAATAACTAAAAAGATATAACTGCAACAGCAATCATTAAACATCTGAATCTTCGTGGTATTATACCATGTTTGATGTTATGTTCCCTAGTATTTGTGTTGTTGCAAATCTTAGGTGCACTTCCTGCAATTACACATCTGATTTAAGCAGTTCAGGTAATCAGCAAGATGTTTTCCTTTGTGTGTAGGCAGAGTCTTTGGGTATGCCATCTGAGCTTATCACATCTACACTGTAGAAACTATATTTCAACACCAAAGTGCAAAAAAAAAACAAGTCAAACTATATTATGGATTTTTATTGCTGAGTGAAGAATTAGGATACTGCAAGAAAAGGAGTCATATTTTTGCCCATAGAGTACACAAAACTATATAAGTATTCAGAAAACAGGATGTGGGCACTTCCCTTTTAAGTGTCTAGCTATTGTCATCAACAAAACACCACAACTAAATGAAGGAAATTGGTGATAGATATGTCAGTGCCAGCCTGTAAAACAAAAATGATGATTACTAAAAAAAAAAAAGCAATATGAAGTGTCCATTTTCTCTTTTTTGAAGGACTTAATTATGAATTATGTTATAAAAAGCTGCAGCGTCTTCCTCAAACTGTACTGGACCAGAAATAAAACTAAATATAATATGAGATGATTGGGAATGGCTATATTCATTAGACAGTTCCAGTACTTGTCTGGAGAAGCGTGGCAAGTTACTAGGCAATGGCTGAGTATATTACAGCCGTTCTGTGTATTACAGACATTTAATGTATGCCCTCAGACTGCCACACTGTGCTTAAGATATGATCACATGTGACTGTGGACAAAGTGATATTTTTTTAAATGTTTGAATATAGATGTAAAATGTGAAACAAATACAGTGATACACTATTTTCATTTTAAATTAGAACAGAGCCACACACGTGCTTCAACTTCCCTACATTCCCAGACTTCATTTAACTTTAAGGTCACTGCATGTCAGGGAAAGTTAAATCCTTGAATGCAGCAACCATAGTAGAAAAAAACTCAACCCCTAACATGAGGGACTGTGCTATCTGAAACTGCTGATTTTGCCAAATTACGTGTGAGCAAATCAGGCATTGACAATCATATCACTAATGCTGCATAGTTAACGCTGTATAAGCACTTAGTTAAAATACAATACTCCTTTACTTGATAAACATATTTAAGTAGTAGTGTCTGACCAGTCTGCTGGTCAGTAGAGCTATATCACTCTTATTCTATAGTGCAGGAAACCCATAGTCAATGATAAAATTCAGCTGTGTTTTGTTAGCACATGACCAATACATGCGAGCCCTGCAGTGCAGTAAAGGAAAACAGATAATCCCAAAACTTACTGCACCTCCAGTAAAGTATTCTTCCACTGTACATAGACCTGCTCCTTAACTCCAAGCTCACTGTACCTTGGTGTAAACAGAGTATTCTGAGATACCACAACCTCAATCTTAGTCAATATTGCCCTTTTAGCACTTTCAGAATTACTGTTCTCAATATTGCAACTGCAGTCCTCAGAATTCCACAAGGAGCCCACTACAATTCAGGCTAGGGAGTAAGTAAGTAAGACACTTGATTTATCAGACAACACTGTCACCATACTGACTTCATTAACTTTAACTATACACTGACATAGGAATAGGGTTCATTCCTGTCATCGTGTTAAAATACCTAAACATTTGGAGAAAAGAAAAAGAGGGAACTGCTGGAGGTTTGTGTATAATGTGCCTAGGAAGTCTCCAATGTAACAGTGCCACCGGACTCTACAACCTGAAGCTTCCGGAAAGTGAACTACTACGTGCTTTCCTGCATGGAGGGGAAAGGAGAAGCAGAAGTGTGATGGATAACTTGTCAGACAGCTACACTATCCTGTCAGTCCGTAAACAGAGTCCAGACTCTGAGTATTAAACTGGAAAGGAGAACGTCTCCCTTCAACCTGAATGGCCAAAGGATTTAAAATAGATGGAGCTACACTGGGGAACAAAGCTTGCCTGAAATCTGCCCAAACATTTTAGAATTTTGGCATGCAGAACTTGCATAGCTGTGAAGATGTCAATCATCACAAGGCTTAAGTCTAAAAGCCTAGTTTGAAGACATGCACAGACAAACACAATATGCTAAGAACCATATGATGCAAAATGCATATGTCATAAATCTTAATATACTCAGAAGCAATTTGATTCAGTAGAACAACAACCATACAGTCCAGTCGTTTCTAATGGAGTTAAGCAAGGGAAATACAGAGCCCCAAGATTAATATACAGTATTACACCACACTCAGCAGAGCTTGCACTGAAGCCTGTTCTGCTGAACATAAATGATCATGTTAGAGTACAGACATAATCCCAAACTATATGAAGCAGTGTCTAGTATTCTTATTAGCAATATATTAGAACAACCAGGTTAGATTGACAGTGTTTTAAAACTTTGCAAAATATAAACAGTCATACATGTGGCAGAAAAGCATATGAAACAGTAGCAGGAAATTAACAGAACATTTCTGAAATGTATGAAACATGCTAATGACCAAAATATTTTCTAAGGAAGGTATGGAGGCTGTTAACATCTGCATAAATTCTGGTAAAATACAAGGCTATATTGGCTTCTTAGTGACATAACCTCAAGTTATCTGTCCTGCTTCTTGCATTTAGATTCCCTGTGCACATCCATCACCTCTACATTAGCTATACATTCTTTACTCAGTTTCACTAAGACAAAGGAGACACCTACCATTAGAGTTTGCTTAAAGGGCACTTAACAATCTACCCCCCATCCCTTGCTTCCTCTTCTCCAATTGTCACATGCCCTACTGTGCACTGCTTGTGAAATCTTTCTCCACCAACCATTCCAGTAGTCCATTCAATGGGTCCAACGGCCTCTGTTAATAAGCACTTTCACAGCTATATGGACTATTATGGTCTTTCAGTCTACTACCTGCATCATCTCTTCACCTATCCTTCTTGTTCAGGTGACTAACAGTCATCTTTATAGCATGATCGTACACAACCATATTGTATCATCCCTGGTCATACCCTTACATCACTCACACACTTCCATTAGCTTTAATATGGACTCCTTCCTTTTGGGCACTCTCCTAAGTCCTTCCTTAGACTCCTTGGACATCTTCCACTGTTGCATCTATCTTTGTGTTGTACCAAAGTGGTTGATCCTGGAGAGGTCTTGACAACACCTCTCTCCCTCAAGTAACAATAGTTTACATCTTCTGTCTGCCCTTAATAGCAATGCTGGCAGGACAGACCTTGAGAGTCTGCTTGTCATCTTCAGTGTTCAGGAAATAGATTAATTTCTGTGCATATAGACATATCAGCCAGAGTACAGGTTTAATGGACATTCTGGGAAGCAGGCTGATTGCACTCTGTGAGTGTTTGGGTGTGTTATATTAAGGAAATTGACATCTTTACAGGAATGTAAGAATGTCTGGTGGCATTCACTACTAGGAATATTTATTTATTGTATCATGATTAGTAGATGATCTCTTTAGTAGTGTGGTAAAATATGCTTGTAAATATTAAGTTTTAGACTACTGGTATGTAATCAGAGGGAAGGATTCACTTCCTACCCCATGTTATTACCCCTCCTACCTGCTCCACTCCAGCCTTTCCCACTGTCCTTGTCTGTTCTCTTCCTCCTTGCAATATGCCCAACCCATTTCCCATCTGTCTTGTACTATTACTACATACCATGTCCACTACTGTCCATTTATGTCTCTATTTCCTGTTCCCCTCAGTCCCTTCCTTCTTCTACTGTCCTGCCCTCCTTTTCTCCATCTCTGCCTCCTCTTTCTGCTGCCCTGGCCTCTTCCTGCAACTATCATTCCCTCCTCTCCTCTGTCTTTACTTCCTCCTGCTAATCTCAGCTGCTCTATACCCACAGCAGACACCACTTTCCTGTCCCATTCCCCCTGTGAGCTCACCTCTGTCCTGATTTCTGCTTATTCCTTACTTGCTGCTTCCATTCTGTTTTATCATCTGTCTTTCTGTACTAGTCCCATGATAATTTCCTCTGCTCTGGTTCTTGACTGCCCCTTTTTGCCTGCTCTCTGCACCTTTCCCAGTACCATCCTGCTCCTCATCTTTTGAAAGTACATATTTAACTTACAATAAATGGTGTTCGTGACCAGATTTCTGGCACAGATTATTATAGTGTAGATTTATTTCAGCACTTTGAAGTACGCCTCACATGCCTTTAAATCTCTGTTGCACATTTGCAAGGATGCAGATATTTTGGTGGGCCCTCTCTGCCTGTATTTTGATATAGCTCAGAGAACGATTACTTGACTTTCTTGTGTATGTAGATGTGAAGTTTAGTGTATGATTTTTAGTGTTAAACTAACTCAGCTTGTCACCAAAATATGGCAGGCTGTTCAAATGTGGCACAGTTATTACTCGACAAGCTAGAGAACTAGGCACACTTAGTTTTAAGGCAAAGTTTTGGCAAGAAAACCCTTCTGCTACAGGCAGAACCCTATATATCGAAGAAAATTGATCTCAGACTGATTCAGAGTTTAACCCTTCCATTATTTCCCAAATACAATTACACCAATAGAAAGTATCATTCCTGTTCATGTTATTATATGCAATCTTTTTGGCTTGGAAAATGTCATTTGTTTTCAGACAGACACATCCTATGTTGTAGCCCTAACATTATTTAGGTGACATTATACGAAAATAGAAGTGTATAAAAGGAAAGCACATGGCAAGACTATAGTACATTACAAGGCGGGGGAGGAGTGTCGGTCCACAATGACAATAGTATTTCTGCATGTGATGATATTTTGATGGTAACTTTAGATGTTTGGTCTTTGTTCACAGTTATACCAGATGATATAGGACTTGAGTATACCAGGGTTTTTTTTTGTTATGCATAGCGATTATGAGGTAGGGAAGGTTCACTTGATTTGTTCATTTATTGAGCTTGGTTTAATTAATAGTCATTATATTTACTGATAAATATTATTTACAAAAATTGGGTGTTACCATGGGCACTTCCTGTGCCAATAGTTATGCCAATGCAGTTGTGGCACACTGGGAAAACTCTCAAGTTTTAGAGGGCAACTGTTTTTTGAAACACATCAAATACTGCAGATGTTTTGTAGATGATGTGTTTTTTCTATGGATAGGCACTATCTCAGAGTTACATGCCTTTGTTTCGTTTCTGAATGTGTCAACATCCTTCCTTTCTTTTACAATGAATTTTTCCAAAACTACTATTGAGTTCCTTGATACGTGTATTTGTAGAACCACCACTGGTGGTTTTATCTAGAGCTTGTTTAGAAAATCCTGCATGAAAAATCATATTTTACACAGGAATAGCATGCACCCTGGATATACCTATCACAATATAATGAAAGGAAAAGGTATGAGAATGTTCAGGTTGAACTGTGATGACATGATTTTTGAGGAGAATTTGTCTGGGCTTAGGTCAGAGTTGTGTGACAGAGGTTATTCTAGTCATGAATTGAGCATATACTTGGATTCTGACAAGTACGACAGGTCAGGTCAAGCTAAGCCATACTTTTATGATTGTAGTCCATCCTCACAGCATGAGACATCTCAAGCCAAGTCCCACAGACTAGGAATCCCGTTGTTTTATTCATTTAATATTAAAACCATATGTGATGTGTGTAGAAGGAATTGGTCTATCTTGCTAGCAGTTGACACCTTTAGGAAAACATAGGTACGGAACTTACATTTTGTTTTAAGAATAGGAACTCTCTCAAGTGGTTGTTATGTTATGTAACAAGGTCTCTTCTGTTAGACAGACTTCACAGTGCAGTAGGATACATCCCTGCAGGGCCTGCAGTGCTTGTACTTTTATAGATAGCAATATAGAGATTTCCTTATACATCCTCTGAATGGAAGAACTTTTAGTTTTTTTTTTTGCTATCGTGATTGCTCTAGCAGCGACTTGATTTATGTGGCTACATGTAGAGCATGTCCTTCCTTCTATGTAAGGAAGACAAATTGCTCCTTAAAAGAACGTATTTAGGAACATGGTTATGATATCCATACTCATGATAAAAGGAATGCTTTGGCGAAGTATGTAGTTTTGGAAGGATCTGTTAGCTTTACATCTGTGCAATATGAGTATGAGAGCAGGTGATTTAGTTAACTAAACAGAAGCCAGTGAATTAAAATGGATTTTAATGTTTCAAGTTGAAAGGGGCTATGGGCTCAATGAAATAGTACCTTTAAAACCGCACCTCCAGTCACACCCCCTTATTCGATACTCTGGCAGTCATGTGACACTGATTGTATGTTTTGATTAGGTATTCTGTTTTACACTGATTTATTTTATCCAATGTCATGGATATCCAATGTCATGTGATGTTTTATCTATGCTTTGAATGGATGTTTTTTTTAATTTTAGGTTTGTATAAAATGCATTAGTTTTTAGTAGTATTTATTGATCTGAGGAAGCACTCTGGTAGGTTCAAAAGCAATCATTTCTTAATAAAATATTCAATTACCATCTTCACACACCTCGGCTGTGTTTTTGTCCTCATTCCACTGTTCATTTTGGATTTTTTTTGTTTTGTTGGCTCATGGATGTTCATCTATACCCTGGTGATTTCTCCTTGCCCTCGTTATTATATGCAATCTTTTTGGCTTGGAAAATGTCATTTGTTTTCTGACAGACACATCTTATGTTATAGCCCTACCATTACTTAGGTGAGATTATACAAAAATGGAAGTGAATAAAAGGCAGCCACCTGGCTTGTGATATAAATAGGACCTGCTGGAGAGACAGATATGTATCACAGAGACTTCCCCATCTCTGGAACAGGTTCTGCACCCATGTGAAGCAGAGTTTCTCCCTAAACTTATTCAAGTGTAACTTGGACAATTGGATGGGGAACAGGAATTTCATCCCTGGTTTGGCACCAATGTCTCTAATAGACACAAGCAACCTATAAATGGTTCATATCCCAGGCCCCTGCTTACATTTATCAAGGGTACCAGAATTTGTCAGAGACTTGGGATGCATGGTTAGACTTAAAAAGGCCCTTGTAGTTGTTAGCCTAGTAAACACCTATAAAACTCTCTGTGAGATATGAGATTCAGTAAGGTTATTTAGGGTGTTATGTGACTATATAAAAGGTTTTATATGTAGTCTGTTTTTTTCTAATTTGCATCTTCAGTCTATAGCTTCATGGCAATTTAGTTTCAACTCAAAACCAACAGATGTGGAAGGATTAAAAAAGGAAGAATGGGGTCCATTAAGCTGGACGCATCTAACAATTCCAAAGATGAAAATTGTGATTACTACAATGACAAAACCTTAATGGTGTGGGGGTATATACAGTCAGCTGAAATTCTGGTATCTTGGAGTATCCCCTCAACCCTGTGCTATACCAACCTCATTGTTAGTAATATTGTTATCAGGGGTGAAAGGGGGTACAGCCCACCATATTAGGAAATGTGGGGGTAAAGCTCCTTGAAAACGCTTTACCTCCATAAAAATTTGCAGCATTTGCTGTCTTGCTCAAAGAATCACACTATTTCTCATATCAAGGCATAATAATACTTACATATACAATAGGAGGCACTCTTTAAAGCTTTTATATGATTTTCATATGTAATTAACTTCTTATAACTAAAGCCAGTCCCGTTGTATCATTACTGTGTTTTATCGGTTCAGAGAAGCATTCATATATTACAGGATCTTTTATGATTTTAAATGCCATACATAGTCTATACCTAAGAAATCAAGTTACAAAATACAGTCCAGGATATTTTAATCTAAGATCACAACTCTATGTGGCTCTATGTCAACATAACAAATTGCCATAACACTGAGTTGCAAAATGACGAGACTGAAACAACGAAAGCTTATATTCACGAATGTCAAGATCGTTGTAAACTTTCCCCTGGTAAGTAAACTATCGGCCAACAAAACTTAAAAAAACAAACCGAAACAAATAAAACCCACCCAAGTGGGGGCTTTGCCCCCCCAACTAAATATACCAATTCTGAGATTGCACTACAGTGGAGAAAAGGGCAAAGTTCACCACATTGGCCAACTGACTCTTTTTGTGGCAAAAACTTACGACGATCTGGACTTTCATGAATGTAAACTTTTGTCTCACCATTTTGCATCTCGACATTATGGTAATTCATTGTTTTGACATAGATCCCTGTATGCACATTTTTCTTTTCTGTTTTTCTTTTGTTTTTTTTTAAATAATGCAATACTTACTTAAGCTGAATGAAATGCCAAATACAATAAGAAAAAAATGTATGTTATGTTTGAGAGCAAGATATGATCAATTATGTAAAAAAGCAGTATCATGACATACATATTATTATCTTTAGACAAAATGTGTCTATTTCATATCATTATGATGTCTTAATAATTGTTTCTACTGCTAAATGAACGATCCTGTAGCATCTTCTTCAAACTGTGGAGGACATATTATAATCAAAGGCAAATTTCTCATCTACCATCGTACCCTGGTCTATAGCTAGCCTTTCTGTTGACTAGTATTGGTCTGCCTTCCATAAAGTACAGTTGTGTAAAACCTTACTATAACAGTAGATGTCCTTCTTTTCCCTGTTGTAGTACTCCTCACTTCTGGGATCTCCTGCCAGGAATAGCCCAACGTCTGGCCAGTATACCAAAGCCTTTATTACCTAGGAAATGTCGTACTTCAGGCATATGCTCCCAGTACAAGAGTAGGGCATAATGGTGAAGTATGTCTCTTAACTCAGAAATGAAGTTCCCCAGGGAACTGGGACCCCTGGTGGAAAAGACAACATGTGCATCCAGAAAAAGTAGGAAGAGAAGAGGAAGAACCTCCTGGCCAGACAGACAACCCACCCATGGAAAAGGAGAAAAAGAACAGGGGGGTAAGAGGGAAGAAGTGAATAAAAAGGAGAAAAAGGACAGGGGGTAAGAGGGAAGAAGTGACTAAAAAGGAGAAAAAGAACAGGGGGGTAAGAGGGAAGAAGTGAATAAAAAGGAGAAAAAGAACAGGGGGTAAGAGTGAAGAAGTGAATAAAAAAGGAGAAAAAGAACAGGGGTAAGAGGGAAGAAGTGAATAAAAAGGAGAAAAACAACAGGGGGTAACAGGGAAGAAGTGAATAAAAAGGAGAACAACAACAGGGGGTAACAGGGAAGAAGGGAATAAAAAGGAGAAAACGAACAGGGGGTGAGAGGGAAGAATTGAATAAAAAGGAGAAAAAGAACAGGGGTAAGAGGGAAGAAGTGAATAAAAAGGAGAAAAAGAACAGGGGTAAGAGGGAAGAAGTGAATACAAAGGAGAAAAAGAACAGGGGTAAGAGGGAAGAAGTGAATACAAAGGAGAAAAAGAACAGGGGGAAAGAGGGAAGAAGTGACTAAAAAGGAGAAAAAGAACAGGGGATAAGAAGGAAGAAGTGAATAAAAAGGAGAAAAGAACAGGGGGTAAGAGGGAAGAAGTGAGTAAAAAGGAGAAAAAGAAAAAGGGGTAAGAGGGAAGAAGTGAATAAAAAGGAGAAAAAGAACAGGGGTAAGAGGGAAGAAGTGAATAAAAAGGAGAAAAAGAACAGGGGTAAGAGGGAAGAAGTGACTATTGCAACACTGAAATGGAGGACATCTACTATGATAAGATTTTATGAAACTCTATTATGTCCTTCCATAGCAGTGTTGCAGTATTCATTACATCTGGGAAAGTACAAAAGCTACACTGAAGGCAGTGAGGAGGAAGACAAGGAGGAGCCCTCCAAAAAGGATGACCTTGGCAAATTCTGCCCTCTCTCTGGAAATGACATCCAATCTATAACCTGTAGAGAATGTGTGAATGCAGAAGCAGCCTTCGGTCAACTGGTGCCCTAGGCAAAAGGGCTCCATGGTGCCCCCTCCCACACTATACGGTGGCCTCACCCTGGCCTACCTACACCCAATAAATACTGGAAAAGCACCCCTGCAAGAGCAGTGCCCTAGGCGGCCGATTAGTTAGCCTATGTCTAAGGCCGGCTATGTGTGAATGGAAGACCAAGTACCAGCTTCAAGGATGGAGCTGGTGTCCAAAACCCTGAAGAAGGCCCCAAAGTTATTGCTCTAGTAGGAGCCTTAACAGAAGTGGGCAACTGCTTGCCATGAAAGGAATAACAAAAGAAAATGGCCTGGGAAATCCAGGAGGGGATAGTTTGCTTTGAAACTGCTAAACCCAATTTCCTGGTATGAAAAGAAACAAAAAGCTGATCAGATTTATGAAAGACCGTTATATTGTCTAAATAATATCTGAGCTGTCTATACAAATCCAAGGTAAGAAGAACATTCTCAATAGCCGACTGGAGAGAAGAGAAAAAGAAAGAATCTGGATAGACTGATTAAGAAGCAGCTCATTAACCATCTTGGGCATAAAAGAAGGAATTGTACAGAGAGACACCATTTCTCTATGAAAAAAACAAACAAGGATGGACTGCTACCAAGGCCTGGATCTCAGATACCCTTCTGGCAGAGGTTAAAGCAACCAGTAAAACAGTCTTTCAGGTGCAATGTTGCAAAGAAGCAGCAGCAGGTTCAAAAGGAACCTAAGTCTTTTTTTTCCAAGGACAAAATTAAGATCCCAAGGAGGAGCAAAGGGCTTTTTGGGGGAGGTCTAATATGAAGGACATCATTAGGAAACTGCTTGACCTCAAATCTAGAGGCCAAAGGAGGAGTAAGTGGTAGACAGGCAGAAATGGCTGACAAGTGGACTTTCATGGAAGAATATGCCAAGTCAGCATGTAGTAATTCACACAGGTAGGAAAGGACCAAGGGGTCCCCCAATGAAAAGGGGTCCTGGTGATGTTTAAGACACCAAACAGAAAACATCTTCCATTTGGACATGTATGATTTTTGGGTATTGTGTTTGCTGGCCACCTGCAGGATCCTAAGCACATCCTCAGAAAACTGGGCCTATATCACTTTGTCGAATGATGAAAAGAGCAAACACTCTTTCATCGATCTGACAAGGTTGAAACCCCTAAAGAGCAAAGACACAGACCATCGATTTTTTTCCCCAGGGAAATAAATAAATAAAATAAATAAATAAATAAAATAAATAAATAAAAAATAATCGGTGGGCCGTCTTCAGGACTTGGCCATTTTTCTCCACTATGGTGCAATCTTGGAGTTGGTATATTTAAGTAGGGGGTGTGGGGGGCACAGCCTCACACATTGGGGGATGTTGGGGGCGAAGACCCCCACTTCATTTTGTGTTTAGGCTGTTTTTTTTTTCTTTTTGCAGGGCAGCGATTTGTTTTCACTGGGGGAAAAAAATTGCTCTTCCGTTTCTTCGCTTTTTAGGGGTTTCAACCTTATTGGGTCGATGAAAGAGCATTCGCTCATTTCATCATTCAATAAGGTAATAATGACCCCAGAAAATTGTTATCAGAAAGGAAGCAAAAGCCTATCACCCAAACTGTCAGTTGAAGAGTGGACTGATGATGGTGAAGGTGAGTTCCTTTGTCCTGTGTGAGAAGATCCACGCAATGACATGACATGTGATGATTGCCCCTGCCAGATGGAATAAGAGGGGGAACTATTGCAGTCTGGGCCAAAAGGGAATCACCAACAATATTTTTGGAGAGACCTTTTCAATTTTGTGAAGGAAATTTGAAAGAGGAGGAAGGGGAGGAAAGGCATACAGGAACATCCGCTTCCAAGAGAAAGACATGGCATCCACTTTCCATGACAAAGGACTTGGGACTCTGGAACAGAACTGAGGGAGTGGCCTGTTCAAAAGGAAGGCAAAGAAATCTACTTGAGGAATACCCACCAATGTACTATATCCAGAACCACAACTTCAGACCTATTGAGAAAATTTGCCACAAGATTGTTCTCTGAAGGTATTTAGACTGCCTGTAGGGTGACCTACAGATTGACAGCTATTTCCCATGCTTGAAAGGCTAACCAGCAAAGAAGGTTAGACCTTGAACCCCCTTGTTTGTTGATGTATCACATGACTGTGGTGCTGTCCACATAAACTTTGAAGGGCCCGGACCCAGAGTGCATGAAAAGTTTGAAGGGCAAGAATGAGAGCCTGTATTTCCTTGATATTGATGTGATTCACCCTCTGCTGAGGGGAACAAAGGCCCTGCACCTTTAGGGTGCCTGAAGCAGCTCCTCGCCACAGCTTTGATGCATCCGTGAAGAGTTCCTGAGATGGCTGAAGAGGGTAGAAAAGAACACCTGGATTGTGAGGTAGTTGCTGTATCCACCAGTAAAATTCTAATTTGATTCAAGGGAGCAGAGGAAGTAGATGGCCCACCAGATAGAAATGTTGAAGCCACACTGATTTGAGGTACCAATGAAGCTTCCTCATAGGAAGCCTAGCCCGAAGAAGCATGGGGATGGTAGAGGCTATGAACCCCAAAGCCCTGAGAAACTCCCTGTCTGGAAGAGAAGACAGGAGAATCAGGGACAGAAAGTAATTTGTGAGGGACAAAACCTTGGAGGCAGGAAGAGATGTCAGCACTGGAACAGACTGGAACCTGCAGCCTAGGAAAACATATTCCTGAAATGCAGTCAGCACTGACTTCTGAAGGTAGACAGTGAACTCCAGGCTGTGCAACAGAAGCTGGATAAGATGAAGATCTTGCATCAGCTTGCATTGAGAAGAGGCCTGAAGCAAAAAGCTGTCCAGATAAGGAAATATTTGAATGCCCTGAAGCCTGCAAAAGGTGACTACAGGAGCTAGACATTTCCTGAACACCCTCGGGGCTGTTGGAAGCCCAAAGGGCAAAGCAGAGAACTGAAAATGAGAGGAAGAAACAGAGAAACACAAATATTTCCTGAACATAGGGTAGATAGGAATAGGAAGGTAGGCATCCTTCACATCCAAGGAAACCAGAAAGGCCTGGGGAAGTAAGAGAGGAAACAGAGCATTCAGAAGGATGGCACTATGAGAAAGGTGTTCAAAAGGAAAAGATCCAAGGCAAGTCTTCAAGACCCCTTCTTCCTGGGGACTAGAAATATCCTGGAATAAAAATCCAAACCCCTCTCAGTCTAAGTAACCAGTTAAATTGTACTCTGGCCGAGTAGACCCTGCAATTCCCCTGGAAAATTAGGAAGCTGTTCTGTGTGGGGTTAAGGAATACTGGAGAAGAAGGGAAGGTTCTTCCAGGTCATAAAGTAACCCTACCAAATAATGGAGAGAACTCAGGTGTCTGTGGTAATCAGCTGCCAAACTGGGAGAGACAGAGAAAGCCTGAGGGACAAGGGAACCTGATCAACAGGAAGGGAGGGTAGACAGTTTGATGCTGCAGATTTGTCAGGAGAAGACTGCATGTCTGAGTAGGCTTATCAGGAAAAAGACATGCCTAAGAGCCTTCTTACCTATGGAAGACTGTCTATGCAGTCCATGCAAAAAAGCAGTCTTACTAGGATAGGTCCTTTGAAACTTGGGACTAGGCGAGACAAAAATGTGCTTCTAATCAATCACAACCTTTCCCTGATCCTGTTAGGTCTTGAAAAGCTCAGCCACAGCAGTGACAAGCATATTATGTTCATCCAAGAGAGCTTCCAGAAGTTTTGCTTTGATATCATCTGGCAACACCTGAAGGAAAAGCCAGGAAATCTGCCGCATCACCAAGCCAGAGGCAGCAACCTCAGAAGATGCATCAGCTGCATCATAGCTGCATTTGACGAGTGACAGGCAGCCCGAGAAGGGGAACTGAGCAAGAAGAGAGCTGAGGTGCATTTGACGAGTGACAGGCAGCCCGAGAAGGGGAACTGAGCAAGAAGAGAGCTGAGGCCTTGCCCTCAGAGTCAGGCACATCAGAAACAACCTTTCCAATCTGGGAAAGAAGAACCAGGATGTACCCTGTCATACAAGTCTAGTAATTGATGGCCCTAAAGGCCAAAGTAGCCAAAATGTATACCTTCTTACCAATCCTCTCCATGACCCATCTGTCCTTACCTGAAGGAATGGGCTTGGAAGAAGGCAACAGCCTAGAAGGCTTATCAGTAGATATGGAAATCTCCACAGGATCAGATGAAGAGCACTTGTATAAGAGCTTGCAGGCATTTGGCATCTTATGGAACCTATCAGGTTTCTTAGAAGCTGGCGGTTGAGAATCTGGTGTCACGGAGCAGCAGAGAAAGTATCCAATAGAGCATCCAACACAGAAGGGACAGCTGAAGGTTTAGGGGAGTCCATTTGCAACAACTCTTAACACCTTTTATGGACATCTGACACTTGGGAGCAATCCCATTTGAAATGCTCAATAACACACAGAACTGCATCACCAAAGGAAAGTTTTTCCAAAAGAGATTCAAGATTGACAGATTCCTCCTCCTCAGACCCATAGTTTAAAGGTGAAGGTATCAGAGGAATAAGCTAAGGAGTCAGCCTCAAAATCAGAATCCTCGTCCAAATTCTCCAGGTCCCTAGCTCTCTTAGAGGTAAAGGATCAAGGAGGTGTAGGAAACAAAATCCCCTGAGAAGGCTTCAATGCCATCAAGGCATTGAACAAACCTTGACTGCAGTCCTGCCAGTACCTTTGTGGATCCCTGGGAGCTGACACCACATGCTTAGTTTTCTGCCTTTTCTTCACTGGAATGCCCACTCTGACAAAAGACAGAGGTTTGGACCCCTGCCTGGATTTGATCAAGTTACCTGGCACCTCTTCCCTAGCATGGATCTGAGGAATGCTTTAGGCACCTCGGAAATAATCAGCCATGGTTCTCCCACTACATCGGTCCACAATGACAATAGTGTGGTGGTTGTATACAAGGCATCTGAGGACATGTAAGTAGTAGGTTCCAATCAGGCGTCTGAGAAGGTCACAGCAGAAGAAACTGTTGGCAATGCCAGACTATCCTCTGGGTCATAACTCACCTCAAGAGATATGTCCGGTAGAGGATGGACAGCAGCAGACTCAGGCCTAGACTTTTTTGCCTTCTTTTTAAGTGGCAACTGTACCTTGGGGTGAGTGGATTCTGTCATGTTATCTTGTGTCTCATGGTAAATGGAAAGTGAAGAAAGGCAACTACACAAATTCTTGGTTACAGAAATCTGACAGGTGGAACACTGACTGGTTGTGAGATGCAGCTAAGCAAAACAGGCCCCTATCATGGCGGTCTTTATGGGGAATCTGTCTCCCACACTGACATTTCCCTTTCTTGGATGGCATGTGACCCAATGAACATTGTAAGAAAAAGAAAAAAGAACCCGAACTGGGTACTTATCTGAAAGACATAGGCTCAGTATAACCAGCAAACTGACGGGCATTTAGGCCGATATACTATAATGGCATTAGGACTGGCAGCAAAGGTCTGTGTTGGAGCATACATACGTTACCTTTATGCCTTATACTTGTGCAGGGAGCATATGTCTGATATATGATGTTCCCTAGGTAATAAAGGCTTTTGTGTACTGGCTAGACACTGGGTTATCCTTGGCAGGATATCCCAGAAGTGATGAATACTGCAACAGTGATATGGAAGGACATCATAACAGGATTCTTCATAAAAAAGGAGTAAGATGAGCATCTGCTTTTATTGAAAGACACTGTCTTCACACCAAATATTTAAGTCATCAGAAAAATGTTGTAGTTTGGCCTTTAACTCCTTGCAAATTAGACAGTTAGCCACCTTAAATCTACCTGCATATTTCAAAATAAAAATATTGTGTAGGCTGAACATATGAGGAAAAATGCCAAACAAAAAAGGACCCAAATCTGATCCATTGGTGTGCTTGAATATACATTATACCATGCAAAGAATTTGCAAGCCTCATTATCAATATTTGGTCTGTGAATAATAAAACTGATTACCATATGGCTACATGCAGTATCATCTCAGCCTTTTCTGTGATAAGAATCTAATTTCCCTTCTGAATTTTCACCCCAGTTATATTTATGAAGTTGTAAAGGCATTATGGGGATCAGAAATTATGAGGAAGCTCTCAAAATATCTTTCTGACAAATTAAATGAATACATTTCCTTAGTACTGTTTCATCTGCTGTACAGTCTAGTTTATAATGCATTCCAGGACAGAGACCTTTAATCAATCATACATAAATATACTGATTTCTGAATCTATCAGACATGTACCCCATTACTCTTCCTTCAAATCTCACCTGAAACAACATCTATGTAACTGGCTCTGCCAATGCCTTTTGCCAGCTTAGTTCTCTGTCTCAACTCTCATAGCTGGAGTGCAATATTATTTTTTTTCTCATGTTCCACCCTATGAGCCATTATACCTTATCCTTTTTTTCCATCCTTTCCACCTCTAATCCATATCTACCTGATGTTTCTTTTTCTCTCTTTACTCTACCCTTTCTCCATCCTATTATACTAACCTGTATTACATTGAATATAGCGTGTGCTAGACTCATATAGTTCTTATAATACTATTTTCTTATTAATTTGCTATTTACACAACTTTTGTTGTTCTTGACAGTGCTGATTGTATCTATATTGTATTATATCTGAATTTCTATGTACAAAATGGAAAAACGTAACTATTCTAATGTGTTTCTGGAGTTTTTCTTCCCGGGCCTCCACTGAAAATGAGCACATGCCCAGTCAGACTTTCCCAGTAAACAAATGTCAAATAAAAATAAATTAAAAAAAAAAAAATATATATATATATATATATATATATATATATATATATATATATAGTTTCACTTCATAATCTCGAATTTCAGCATTCTGAAACCATGAAGCTGAAAATGCAGAATGCCAAAAGTGCATAAGAGCGAATTCGAATATCGCGAATCCATGCTTATGCATTTCCGGTAAGTTACATGAAGTGTTTGGCTGGTATGGTGTTTGGAATTGAAGGTGAATGAGTGTATGTGTGTGTTTTTGTACATTGTATGTGTGGGTAAGGGTAGGGAGGTGTAAGTATGAGTGTGAGTGTTGGATTTGTTGGTGTTTGTGTATGTGTGATATGTATTTGTGTGCAAGTGTAGAATGCAGAGGTGTGATTTTTTTTTTTTTTTTTTGTTATGTGCGATCTCGGAGTTGGTATATATAAGTAGGGAGGTGTAGCCCCCCACATGGCTGGTGCAGGGGGGCTTGCCCCCCTGCTTACATGTAGTGTAGGGTTGTGTGGTTTGTGTGCTGTGGGTAGAATGGTGTGTGTGTTATGTGGTGTATGTATGTTCGTGATTGTGGGTTTCGTGACTGTGAATGATTCGGCTTCGTAGTTTCAAAATGCTGAAATTCGAGATTTCAGCATTTCGAGATTATGAAGTGAAACCATATATATATATATATATATATATATATATAAATATATATATATATATATATATATATATATATATATATATATATATATATATATATATATATATATATATATATATAAATATATATATATATATATATATATATATATATGTATATATATATATATATATATACACACACACACTATGGGATAAGACAGTCAAAGGTTATTTACAGTGTTACATAACTATTCAGAAGATTCATTCATCCATCCACCCACCCTTTTTTCCCATTTTTGCAAACAGGGTCAGGGTGTCACTTCAAGAATCATCTAGACCCAAAGTTCACACCACCAGGTGGCTTTGTGGATGGATTAAAAATGAAGACTGGGGTCCATTAAACTGGAAGAATTACCTCATGATCAGATGGAAGGAAAGAGGGTAAAGCATTGACAATGACATAAATGTTTGAAATATTTCTAACTTTTAGAAATAAACATGTTGGGACCCCCTAAATGGGCATGGGCATTATTTTCTAGATTACTACATTTCATAAAAGTCTAAAACTTGTAACTCTTCTTTATTAGCCGAGTATTATAAGGCCCAGTCTTTGGAACAATAAGAACCAACGCTGAATCAAAGCACACACTGCATGGTGAAGTTTCTCAGAAGCTGATATCTTTAGACCTGGCTGTATGACAAGTCTGAAATCAGTGCTGCAAGTCCCACAACTTCTAAACACTAAAATCCGAATATCACCATCTCACTGTTACAGCAGTAAAGCTTTTTTATAAGAAGGCTTTGTTATTTGTAACTATAGGTCTCACATTTCTGCCTTGCCTCCCATAGGTAAAAGCGGAAAGTTCTGCAGTGCTCTTTTAATATAGTAAATAACATGGAGGCTCAGTCTGTAAGCAGTGAAACATAGCACAGAACTGTCTCAAGTTTCTTTTCCTTCCTAATATTTTGATTTTGTACTTGATGGAAGTGTGTTGTATCTTGCCTTAGCAGGTAATGTTCTTCTGGTGGTATTTTCACTCTTTT
Source organism: Protopterus annectens (assembly GCF_019279795.1). NCBI lineage: Eukaryota > Metazoa > Chordata > Ceratodontiformes > Protopteridae > Protopterus > Protopterus annectens. The sequence continues at coordinate 485,110,130 of NC_056749.1, read as the reverse complement.
TTTCTGTTATTTCCGTTGAAAGCAGATAATCCTTGGACCACACTTAAGTGGCACCAAACAACTAAGTCTCTGAAAACATTTAGGAGGAGTTTCCCAAAGTGGTTAGTTTTGGGAATCCTGTTAGTGTCACTGGTGCAACAGGTAGCACACTTGCTTTGGTGCTGGAAGAACAGAAGGCTGTGGTTTCTATTTCCAGGTGCATGGATTAATTTCTAGCACTGACGCTGTAGTGTGGTATAGGGGAAGCACCGCACTCTGAAATGTGTTGTCCTTCAGATGAGACACTAAACCACAGCATCATCAGCCTGAGTTGGTGGGAGTTCAGCCTCAGGTGGAAGTAAAAGACCCCACAGCAGCTATCATAGAGAGGAGGGGGAGTTCTCTGACATCCTGGCCAATTTTCCACTAGTAGTATAAATAACACGTCAGTTCTCTCTTGAAAAGAGGCCACTTGCCTAATGGGACTAGCCAGGCCAGCAAAGTATAAACAAAATAAAAATAATAAAAATAAATAATCTATTCTTGCCTTGAACAGAAAAAAACTGCAAAGTTTCAACAAATCATAACACTGCTGTATCATATGGAGTAACTAAATTGGGTCCAAAGGCTGTAAACATTTAAAAACATGCATATTTCCCTTTCCTGAATATGACTAGCTGTACCCAAATCTCTCATATTTTTTTCTCTGCAACTTACCATGTTCCTTAATGTCAATATTACATAAATGTCTGTAAATGTTATTTTGGAGAGTCATCTGAAGTCTTGCCTTTGCACTTTTATGACCTAAATCTTCGTAGGTTGATTATCTTTTTCATTGCTCTTCCAAATTAATTATCAGTGGCAGAAAAAAATGCATGGCTTCCACCAAAATGTAATGCACGGCTATGTTATGATAGCACTAACAGAATAGCCTGCATAAGTCATCCTTTCCCAAGTTGCCTCATTTAATGTACTGTATATATTAATGTCAGTCAGATGTTGGGATTGTTTTACAGATCACAAATATATCTTTCGTGTAAAACTATTTCTACTTCTGAGTGATTGCTGGTATCCAAGCTACTGTTTAAATAAGTGTTTTTTGATTAACTTCTCTGAGTAGAGGTTGAATATATCTTCTTTATCTTATGATAATGCTGCAACATCTAATAGCAACAACCGTTCAAGGCCACCACTGTATGCATTAAAAAAAACTGAACTGGCCCAACAATCATAATAAAAATATTAATGACTTAAAGTCTAACTCTGCTTTCAGTTTGCAGGCATTTTGATCATTCATTTGGGTATAAAGATTCTGTCATAATTTGTCTTTTCTTGGCATTGTACTCCCCATTACTATAATAATCATTATTATTATTATTACACTAAAAACTCTCTCCTGAAGCATTCTGCTGAATTGTGTACACTTTAGATTGCATTGCTGTTAGAGCATATACTTTGTATTTGTTTCCTTATACTGATATCCCAAAGGCTACCTCTTCTATGAAATAAACTTCCCATCTTCATAAAACAAAAGCCATCCCTCACTCTCCTCAAAAACAATTTGGTTAAATGGATGGGGAACCATACATTTACTACTGGAGTACTGCCTATGTCCCTTATAGATACAGAAGGCAGTCTGTAAAATGACTCAGGACTCCAACACCAAAGACCCACTACACTGATACTACTCCATCCCATATCTAAGGAATTAAGATATAATATTATCATATCCTGGGCATTATTGGCCAGGCTTGTAAAGGCTCTTGTGCCGTTAGACTAGTAATCACCTATGAACCTATAATTAGAGAGCTTATCTTCGGGTCTCGACAGTAAATGTCCCTTTCATTTGGATATACCTGTTTAATAAGTAAATAAACAATAAATCATATAAATAAATTAATTTGCATTTAAAAGGTGAAGGTAGCCTAAGTCATTGTGCTAAGCTTCCCCACACCATACAAGCAACCTGGTTAGGATGAAGTACACAGAAAGTGGTCTGTGAACAAAAAAAGAAAAAAAGTCATGCAGTTATTTGGGAACAATAAAAAGTATATTTTGTTATTTAAACAGTATCAGAATGAATTGCTCATAATGCATCAATAAAACTCTCAGGAGCAGTTTACATTTTTTTGTGGATTAATATCTGGAACAGCAGTGAATACCAATCTGGATAAATCCTAGAGAATCAATTTCATAATTATTTTCCTATTATCCATGAACAATGAATCCTGTTCATTTGTCATTTCTAAATCACAATGATTGATGGAATCTGAAAATATCAGTAAATTAAACAGGGACCTTATTTTGTTTCAGCTGACATAAATAAAAAAAATAACAATGTAAAATTCATTAAAGGAGGTAAAATAAAATAAGTGAAAAGTAATTGAGACACAATTTACACACTTATGAGTCTTTGAATCACAAGACACTAAAGCATTCTGAACAAAAGTAACCCTACCAAAAACATACTTTTTAATAATTAGGATATGTACTTAAGGTGTGGCCTGACCCCCTAACTGGTACTGCCATTACTGGCCACCAGGTACATACCAGTGAATGAGTACGGTTCAAGTGTCAGGCATACTCATTCATCCATCTGTGTACAAAGTCAGCCAGCTATACTTTAGAGAAACATTCGTATGTCAGTGAACTGTTTCTTTTAACACTTGCTCAGGGAACAAAGAATCAAACAATTCCAGAAGTCATCTCAGGCCAGTAGAAAATATGGAACCAAATGAAACCATCTGATTTCAAGCCAGTTAGTATAATGTTTTCTATCAGTAAAACATTACAGTGTAGAATTAGAAAGCATTCAGTAGCTAACTTAAACATTTTGAAAAAGAACACGTTTTAATGAACTTGTTTTTCCAGAGTACAAATTTAAAAGATATCAACACACGCACACAAACTTCATAGATAAATCTACACTGCATATGCACAGATGTTCACTTGTACGAAGTCTATAATTAAGAATGTCGGGCAGTTTAGGCTAATTTTAGAAGTTTTCTGTGAACAGAAGGGGCAAACAAATGACTATCTGACTAACAGAAGTCATGCTAATATCCATACAAAAGGTCAAATGAGCATATCCCAGAACTGAATATGCAAAAAAGGTGACATAGAGAGGATGGAGAGTGTCACAAGGACAAAGGGAAGAGAGGAGAAGCTGCTAGCTTATGAACTACTCTCTGAGTGCTACCATTCCGAACATTTTACCAAGCATTGTGTCCAAGCAATGTTACAAAGGTGCGCTGCATTTGTTGCAAAGGGGAAAACAAATCTTCTCCCCCTTTGCTAACCAGAATATTCTCAGTCTGAGACTTCTCTCAAGGTGAAAATATTTATCACCACTACCATCCCCACTGCCCCTCAGTATTATGCCAGACTATATACTAAGTTTACTCATACCAACAGGCATGTGCTGTCTGTTTTTGTGGTCAGTTAGCACATTTGTTGTATAACAGCCCTGCTTCCTGGTATTCATCCTCCTCATCCTGTCTCAAAGTGTTTCTTCAGATCTGATAAGCCAGCTTTTTTTTTTCTTGTTGACCTTTGGGATTTATAGAATTAGATCTTTTTTTTTGGAAAACCAATATCACAAACCACAAATGCAGAGGACGCTTTTTTGCAATTATCTGAGTATAAAACTAGCACATAAAACAGCATAAACCAATTAATTTTGCACATGTTGTCAATTTCTTTATAGTATAAAACACACATGCATGAGGACATGGCAGTTTTTTTCTTTCTAGAATCTGAGATTTTTTCAGTTTGTGGGATTAGCAGTGTGCCTAAACTTATTTTTAAAGTAATTGAACTTTTCAACTTTAAAGGTCTGATGCATACTGGTTATCAATCCAGCTTGTACACCCCATCAATGTGAAGCTTTTGTTTATTTGTGATACACTGTGTTCTTAACCAGCTACATTTTATAGATGTTATTATTTTTTTAATACCAGTGTTTCAGTTTTGACTACAGTTCTCATAAGATACTAATGAACACTTACTGGAATTAGTAGCGATTGAACTAACTTGGTGAAAAAAATAAATTCATGATAGTGGAAAGAACAAAGTAAAGCTTAAGATATGTTAGTTACTAGTATATATAAAGTCAGCATAATACAGTGGGGCCAGGACAAGAATTTCAATTTCTTTATTAAAGACATCAGCATGCCCCTATATCAATAGTCTTCTCCCTTGGAAATGAAAGTACAAATTTGGATACTTATAAAGGATAAGATTTCTCTAAGGGTAATTCATTCATTTATAAAATTAAAAAAGAGGAAGTGAGAAAGATATCAAAGAGTACTTAAAGGCAGATAAGTATCACAGCTGACCTGCTGGTGCAGGTTTTAAGATGTCTTCAAGTAGCACCACAAAAAGGCACAGGTGTTCAATATCAGACAGGGGCAGGTGTTGGGACTGAGTGACTACTGTCCAGATTTACACTGTCTCAGGGGAGAGGGTCAGAGCCTGTGTGTTTCTCAACTGCCTTCCCATAGCAGTGGAGATGGAGTTTGAGCAGTGAATGCTATAGCTAGTTTAGAATGTGCAACAGATACCCATATTTGGCTGCACTTGTGATATCACATGCACAAGACCTGCACTGATGAAACAGCATGGTGTGAACAAGGGAAAAGACCGAAAAAAGTGCCCCCTTCCACACACATTAGTACCAATTAATGTCACCATAGTTCATTATCCCTCCTAAAATGGTACTTTGCAAATGAATAAAATATTTAAACAGGCTATTACTGCTCACCAGTGGGACAGAAGAAATCTCTAGTAGGGCATTGGCAGTGATTCATATTAAATTCATCTTCCAGAAAAAGATGTTTCAATCCCTAATCTGGAGTCAGCTGACTCTCAGCTATGGTGAGATCCAAAAGATGAGCAGACTGTTTTCCCTTCTTTCCCTAAAACAATAACAAAATTACAGCTATTAGAATTTTTTTTTATCTATTTTTAATCGGTAAGCTTACTACGCACAAATACTTTTTTTTCAGGGTTACAGTGGGAGCACAGCCTGGTTGAGAAATTTGGTCAAAGTCATACACATTAAAAAAATTGAATGAGGAACTCACACCCATGACTGAAAGCTGAAGTTTATAAGTACTTCATAGCTTTACCTCTATATGCTAAAATGTGTTAAGAGGCTCTAACAGGATCAGAAATGCTGTTCCTGAAAATCCTTCTGCAAATCAAGAAATCAAATGTTTTCCCAATATATAACATTAATTTTTTTAGTTTTTCACATATTCTACAAAGAATATATAACTAGATGAGCAGCCACTGTAAAGGAATACATTAAAAAGTGCATTTAAGTTCATAATGATAAAGAATGACAATATTTGTCTGCTTACTTGTTTCTTTTCATATTTTATATGTTTTGGCACATAGGAGCACAGAAGCAAAGTAATACAGTTATCTGCTTAAAGTACATAGCAGAAAAATTATATTAATGGACATTTCCTTCTTGGACCCTTTACATCCACAAACTTGGTCACAAGGGCAATGTGCAACATATATGGAAATTTTACTATAGCCAATTGACTGTGGTTTTTGAAGTTCAGAAGAAATCGCAGTGTTCATAGAAAACCCATTCAGGCACAGAGAAAGAAAATGGACAATTCCACACAGACCATGAACAGGTGAGGATTGAACCATGGACTGTGGAGCTGTTAATCAGAAGTCTTATCACTAAATCAGTGTATTCCATTTAATTAACAAAAGATTAAAACCTCCCATTAGCTCTTCCTTTTAAAAAATTGCAGAACCAAGGTAAGGTTATTAAAAGACAGGAACAGTACAGATGTAATTAGCCACTAGGAACAGGTAGAGAAGTTGGGAACTAGCTTCCTGCCAGTTCGATGTCAGTGGTAAATAACAGCAATGAATCACTTTTGAAAGAAATAATTGTGAGATGTATGGTGATCAGTGGAACATAAGAACCAAGGCAGCATGGATGTAGAATGTGAACACCACAAAAGACTATTCTAAAAGATATCTTTCATTAGACATGACGGTGGACTAAAATAAAGTCTGTGGAGTTTGCCTGTTTAGAAGCTGGTATCACACAAATCAAAACTGAACATATAAGTCATTGTTGGAGTAGATGTCAGTGAGGCAGCAGGTGTAAAACACCTGCTCACTAACAGAATGAGGAGAATAACATGATGATATGCTACAGCACAGAGTGCTCAATGCATATTTTTCCCATGATGAGAGATATTGCTTAGTTTTGAGGTGGTAGCTTGAGTGACTAAATTGGAGCCTGTCCCACACACAGTGAATAAAAAACAAATTACCCATGACCCTGCCATAACACATTGCCACTATATTTTGATATTAAAGAAAACAGAGTGTCTTTTTTAACCCCTCTATCTGTGACCATCAGCCTCATGCATCCTATCTGGCCCATTCATTCCTAGTGGGGACAACAGCCATCATCAGCCCATTTGCTCCCCCAGTGAGGTGATTGAGAAATGCAGGGTCATTATCCAGGCAGTCATCAGGGCCTTTCCCCCACTACCTCAGTAGCTGTTATCACCCCTGCTGCAGTTTCTGAGACTCTACAGATGCCATTTCTTGAAGGATGAGCACACACTTCCCAATGTGACTGCTCCCTGACACATGCAGCTACATCATAGCAGAACATCTCAGTCCTGCCACATTTTTAAACAAGGATAATGGTCAAACTAAGTGGGACAGATGGAATATATCCAATTTCAAAGTCTATAGCTGTGTGAAGATTTATTCAAACTACTACCTAAAATAGGTAGTTACTACAAATATGTGGCTGTAATTTGTAAGAGATAATACTAGCAGCAAACAAAACTATGCACTTTTGCACAAGGATTCATAATTATAATCATAAAACTGCAAAATATTCAACAATCATGAGTAAAAGCATAGGTACTGAAGAGAAAACTTTGCTAAACTGCTATAAGAGAAGCTTTCAAGCAGAAGATATAACTTCAGGGAATGTACGTCTGAACTCTATTGTCTCTTGGGAGGAGGGATCCCTGGGACAACACTTGCAGTGGCAAATGAAACATCTCAAATCATAGTAACTGCACAATACGTTTCATCTACCACCAAGGTATGGCATTTCCAAGCATGTGTGCTATTCATAGGTTCATATATTTATACTAGGTGAATGACCACAGGGATCTTTTTCAGCCTAACCACGCAACCCCAAATGTATCAGACAGTTTAGAGAATGTAAGATTATTCTAAGGAGTATATGTATGCTAGGGCTTGGATGGTATAGGTTTCACCATTTTTTACTAGGCTAATGACCACAGAGACATTTCTAAATATGCTATAGAGGTATGGCATTTCTAAGGTGTCTGGTATGCCTTTGAGAAGTTCTACTCTACAGTGCCACTTGAGGAAGTTGCCTCTGTATCCATAATGATAATGTTGCACTGTAATGTAAACATTCATAGTCACTGTCTGCACTGCAAGTCTGTGTCAGCATTACTAGTCAGTGTTAAGCAAGATGACTCATATGTGGCAGTGATGGCACACGGTCCAATTTGTACAGGAATTAACAGTGAATGGCAAAAAAGTTAGAAAAATTATTATACATTAGGGTGCTTTTACCAAAATTCTAGTGCACAATGGTGGAGGAATAGATACAGACTTTGTAAAACTGAAAATCAATTAAATGTAGAACTGTGTTAATTAACACAGCAATTAGATTTTATTTCCAGCATCACAAAAAGGAACATAGATGCTAAAGCTGAAACACAGCTACAAAATCTTTTCCTACAATTCCAACTTTAGCACAACATACCTCATTTCAATAAAAAATACTCCAAGAATATTCCCATGAAAAATTTAAGCCATGCTTTTGCAGATGTATGCAACGGCAAATTTCTTGTCATAATCTAGATGAAGCCTGATGGTCTGTGGACCACACACTAAAATGCATCTTCATATACATGCCCAGAAAGATACTTCTTCACCTACTCAATCTTGTTGATTTATTTTTCACAGCTGGCCAACCACTGTCATCTCACCTTAACTAAGCTAACGGACAAGCTTATATGGACAATGCATGCTCATTCACAATTTGGTTAGTAGGCTGGAATCTTCTTCTTTTAATACATACAGGCGATCAATGTACCACACAAGTATCAGTAAAATGTTAACTGCTGCTTGGGGAAGGCCCTAGTAAGCAAGCACAGTCTACAACCGCTGTCTGTTGTAGAGAGCAGAAGTTTAAATAAACCTCTACAGTATCTTCTGGCTGTCACACTGCCGAATGGTGCAGCTGTAATATGAAGCCATAGTGCTGCTGAGGCTAAGAATTAAGAAGTCATACAAAGTGTGGCAGAATCAAGGCAGACTATTTTGCTCTGTCAGCTTTCTACAGTCTTAAGCACATTTGACATGATATTATTTACATTATAACTTATTGAAATTTGGAAATAAAACAATCTGATAATTGTTGTTTGCAAGATATGTACTGTGTCGGTCTCCCGACACTTTATTGTTAAAACAGCTCTCACCCCAAGCATGGCCAGATTATAAATGAATGGTTCAAATCATCATATTATATTTTACTCACATATTCTAAAAGCATGACAAAGCAACAAGTTATCTAAATGGTACATTAGTCTGATACACCAACACACACACACACACACACACACACACACACACACACACACACACACACACACACACACACACATGTGTGTGTGGGGTGTCTTTAGCACCACTACAAATTACAGTAAACAAACTAACAATGCAGATTTTAAAGTAGCTGGATGAATGTACATAATGGTATGGTAAAATACTGCCAGATAGTGCTTGGTTCTCCTGTCTGGTTATCAATCTGGATACCTTCTTTACTGAGTCTGCATGTCCTCACTGTGTTTGTGGGTCTGTCTTTTATTTTTGACTGGATGCTGCAGTTTCTTCCAACATTTCAAATATGAACCTGTAGCAGAACTGGCAATCTTTCATATTGCCAATTTGCCACCCTGCAGGTATGCAAGCCATAAGAGCGAGTGTGACCTATGATGGACTGGAATTCCATTCAAGATTAGGTTCTCTGGTGTTTATCCAAACACGTGTGTACTTACATATGTATTTAAATATATATGTATATGTATGCACACAAATGTTGCCAGTCACAGTAAATTCCTGTACAAACTGGAAGCTGTGGTGCAAAAGGCCATATCAGTAGATATAGCATCGTCTGCAATGCTAAACTGGATTATGTGATTAACTGTTGAAGTAAAGATATACATTTGTGTGTGTGTGTGTGTGTGTGTGTGTGTGTGTGTGTGTGTGTGTGTGTGTAAATATATATATATATATATATATATATATATATATATATATATATATATATGTAGGTATATACAATATACGTTAAGTACACACAGTGCATCATATTAATACACCTTTTTTGCTTCCTCATCCTCCCTAGTCTGGAACAACACATTTCCATGTCTTCTATGTTTGGATACTGTACGTACTACTCCTAATAGCCCATGTTGTACAGAAAAACAAAATGAGAAATGCTCTTGCAGAAATCTAGAGAGACTGAAGTGCCACAAAACACTAGCACTACTGTAAGAGCTCCCCCTAGTAAAATTAATCAGAATTCTAAGAACAGTAATCTTGTATAATTAAAAGCTTGATTCATGCACCTTTCTCGGTCATTGATATTCTGCTTCCACCAGTTTTCAGGGCAAACCATAATTTATGCCATAAAATGAAATATTCTGCATGATCCCCTAATTAGGATTTATGGACAGTATTATAAAAACTCTGTCAATTCTTCCACAGCTATTTCACGTGCTTACAGCCATATAAACTAGAATATTTTCAAATCAGATTATACAAATTGTCACTCACAAAATGACACAAGATGAACTGAAAGTGATGATCCCTTTGAGCCAGCCTCGCTTATAAGGTCGACATTAAAGCAGGATGCAAATGTGTCTATTACAAGTGGTACGTTGCTGGTAATTCTTTTAAGAGGTCAGTTTATAAAAAGTTTAGTTTCATTAAGAGACAGAAACAAAAGTGCAAAGTAAGCATAAACATTTTAGAAAACAAGTAATTGCACTGAGGCATCTGATGGCCTATTTAGGGAATTTCTACATGATTACAGAATCCTGATAGTAACATATGGTGACAGCCTTATGGCTACTATAGTCCTCTGGGGCAAACAGTAGAAATACATTATCTGAGCCAGCTGCCCACAGTTCGAACAGGGTGGGCAATTACATCATGCTTGAATACAATTTACTCTAATGTGCACTGCCTGGATACACCCTGATGGCTTTTGCTTTATCATTATACTAAGCAAATCAAAATGATCCTCTGGTGTTTTTACCTGGCTTGCTATCACAGCAGCCCTACTGTGAAAGATCTGCCTATGTTTTGAAAACACACCCTGTTTTTGTAGTAAAGAGATGGACAGTTTAACATGCTAACATGGAATATGCAAAATGAGTGGCCCAATGTGTATTAGCAAGCATCACAGCATCATATCATATTTTATATATATATATATATATATATATATATATATATATATATATATATATATATATATATATATACGTATCACACAGACATAAATATTGTAATTTACTAAGCTCAAAAGAGGTTGTTTGTTATACAAACACATCCACAAAGGTCAAATGCATGAGGCTTAAAAATGTAACTGCAACACTATTTGTTTTGCATCAACCAGCAAGCGGAGATCTTTTGATGAAAATATCTAACGACGTGAATAACGACTGTTTCAATAATTATTACTGAAAGTATTAGAAATTATAAGGGCAGAGCATGTGCATTCATTTTTAGAGGCACCAGCCAGCATATGAAAAGCAGTAGATAGAAAATGTTATGTTCCCTGGGTGCTTCCCTTTGGAAAAAGCTACCAGTTTTAGCAATATAATTGCCTGGAAAGAGAATAAGCGTAACATGACACATGCTATAAAGAAGGAATTACCTGCACATCTTTACTATGTCTCTACAGCGTAACATGACATTTAAAAAAGGAGGTTTATACAGCTTCATTAAACAGGGAAGATGTATTTTAGTGCATTCTGCAGTACAAGTGATAATGTATCCTTCAAAACAGCAGCAACCCACTGGAATCCAAAGTAGGAAATAGTACTACACAGTGTCAAAGGCACAAAGAAAGAATAAAATCTCCCAATGTGTACTTACAAATCGCTTTAGTTTCTTTTCTGGAGGGGATTTGATGAGCCAGCCAGTACAGACAATATCCTCCATACTCATGACTGTTAGCTATATCTGATGAGAACGGCACAGATCCAGCATGTAGTACTGCTCCCCCCTGACTTGTAAGTAACAGCTATCTGCTTCCTACAGCTGTGTTCAAATACTGCTGTTCCAAAAGAAGGAAGTGGATTCAGTGATCGGCGACACTCTCCTCCCACTATAAGCTACATTCTGCACACATGACTGTGATGTCTTATAAACAAAACACTGCATGTGCCGGGAGTGCATAAACAGTGCTACATTTCCAGAGATTTACAGCACCACAACAATTTAGTTTGCTTAATGCAATGTACACAGTGTGTTGTAGTGAGTGTCAGAAAAGAAATGAAACTAACTCTTGCCTTTACGTATGCATGCATATAAAATCTGAAACTGCTTTTCTGAGGTAATTTTCTATTTATGTTGGAAGCAGGAGAAAGAACAAAATATTTATTCAGACTGTTAGTTTTATCTTCTAATGTCCAGTGTGTGCATGATATCACTGTTTATTCAGGAAGTCTTGAGTTGTGTTACATTCCAGTTTCTGCTGATGTGTCTCACAGAACTATGCAAACGTATTTCAAGGAACTGTAAAACGGAAACAAATTAATAGGAGACAGGTAAAATAAGCAGTTAACACATTGTTATCAAGTCTTATCACGTCTTTTGCATGTCAACTCTGTTTAGTGACCACACCTTTTAAGATTATTTATCCAAAGCTGAAGGTACCCCATATTTTAATAGTATGCCTCTTGATCTTATGATCGAATGCAGGGTGTAAGTTACTTGTAGTAATAAAAAAAAAGAATTAGGCAATTGTTCGGTAATGGAATCATATAATTTGCTTTAATTCATATAAATTCATCCATTTGTCCTACCGGCAGAAAGCAAGGTGGTGGTAATCTTTATGAGTGAGTAAGAAGAATTATAAGAGAATTTAGACAGGTGCATGTAACAGTTAAACAAGTAGAAGCTCAGGTAAAGTATCAGGTAGTCAGACAGGCTGGCAAGATGAGCCTTTTCTGATGTGCTATTCTACACTGTGCTTTCTAGCACCAAACACACCTGCACATACCATTCACTTGAATCTTCACCTACGGCAGCAACATATTAATTCTTATCTGGTATTGCTCTTCTTCCAAAATTGTTTATATCACTGTGCTTATGGCTGGGTTTTTTTGTTTTTTTACCTAACATCACCTTTTTGTGGATACATACTAACAGTTTACATGCCTCTATTACTGCATGACAGTGATATTGTCTTTTTTAAATATATTCACTGCCTCTATGCAGTTGGCTTGTTATTACATTAAACCACATTTTCTGTTGGCATATAGTTTACTGCAGGTGTGTAGGCACCTACCGAGTCTTATTTTTGAGGTTCCATTATTACTGTCCTTCAGCTATGTCCCAACACTGCCAGGATCACCTCTTGTTACACTTTGAGGATCCTATACCATATCTGCTATTGTGATACCATATGGGCCCATTGTAATTATTCATTTATCAACACTGCTGAGTCTGCAGGTAAAGCTGTCTTCTGTGGCCTCTATTATCATTCTTGTATTATCTTTCACTGTTCATATACTTGTATATATTAAACTGATAGGGTCTATATTAGATCATCGAAATGACATTACAGTGAATGCCGTTTCACCAACACATATAGACCAAAATCCCAAAACAGCAAAAGCTCAGGTCAGTGATTTTTTTCACAGGGAAAAAAAGCGCTTGACCTGAGCCATGACATTACCCTTTACCCCACTGTAGTGCGATCTCAGAGTTGGTATATTTAGTTGGGAGGTGGGGGACACATTGGGGGGTGTGGGGGTGAAGCCACCCACTTTGCAATGTTTTAAGTGGTGTGTTGTGTTTTGTTGGTCTACTGATTTTTTTTTCACAGGAAAAAAATTGGTGACCTGGGGTCTCGGTCTATATGCATACACGAAACAGCATTCGCTGTAATGCCTTTTCGCTGATCTAATAAAGACGCAACTGCTAACTAGAATCTGTAAACTACCTGCTGATAGTACCCTTGTCTCATCTAACCTTCTAGAATAAAACATTATGGTGACAGAGTTTTGTGACTACTACTAATTACAGAGTTTTGTAACAAGTGTTATATTTTGTTGTGGTTTAGTAGAGCGATCTAGAGTGTGGTTACGTTTGTATCCTAGTAGGAATCATAGAATAGTTATCCTAGTGTGTTTACTGTGTAAATGCCCTTAGCTTTCAACATTAAGTGATCACCCCCTAGTTCACCCAGCATCTGCTGTCACCATAAGATCACAGTCAGCTCTAGCAACATCTTTGGCTAGCTTGTTACCAATAGAGACCTTCAGGCAGTGTAACAACTGCTTTATGCTTATCAACAACTCCTTGGTCTTTCCAAACAGTAAAATCATCTAGTTTACTCTAGCGGGAGGCAAGTCTCTCACTACCTATGAATTTTGGCAAACATCCCTCCACCACCTCACAACACCCTGACTTTAAACTCACATATGCTGAGATTCTAAAGAGATCACAGCCTAAGCCTCCTAGCCACTTTATAAATAAGCTTCAGCCATGTAAAGATATTCCCATGCTTGCTCCCACACCTGCAAACTCTTCATCGACTCTCAGCAGAAGTTATAGTAGTTGCAAGCCTACACCCATGATGTCTTCAGTGCCTGCAGCCACTCATGGCAATGCTCAAGTTAAAGATGACTGTATCTTCAGGATCACAGAAATGTTTCTCACCAGGCTGGACAGTTATAGGGTGATGGCAGTGGTCTCTTTGGTACCAGGATTCCTGATGTGCCAAGGATGCTTAAGTCTCACTACTCCCCCACATGTGAACCTTGTGATTTCCCACATGAAAGTGGAGATGCAGAAATCCATGGTCAAGCTCAGCATGCATACATCCAAGACAGCACAGACACTTGTCCTGAGCTGTATCGGTTATTTTCAAGAACAATGCCACAATGTATATATAAAATAACTAACTTTAACAATTGTCTTGTTAATTAGAGTAACTTCAGCAGGATTCACTATATGTCAGCATGTAAGGCTATAGCAGACAGACCTGTCTGTTTCACCAGGGATGGCCTTCACTTCTCACGGTTTTCACATACTGGCTAGAACATCTGCTGCCCCATATTGCCTTTTTTTGGCAGAATCTGTGCTCTAGGCATAACTAATATAGCAAATTTCAATCCAGCCTACATAAAGCTGCACTGCTCAGTGATATGAATGAACACACAAAGTGCCTGAGCCTGAGGCCTTCCTGACCGTTACACACGCACATGTATGTGTAGTTACTGAAATGTGGATGAATTGCACTGATAGGAACAATAAGGAAGTACCTATAATCATTGACAGTCCTACTATCTCATGCCATCTTAAACAGGATACCAACATAGACCTCTGGGAAATCCTAATGACAGTGAACAAGATTAACTACTACATCATTGCTAATTACAGATTCCTATCAATGTTCCCTGCTGACTATGATAAATAAGTAAATCAAATGGAGATTACACCTATTAAATCCAGTAAAATAATCCTAGAAACCTTCAAGCACCCATCCATCAGCTGGCAACCCTACATAATCAATAACATATATGCCCAGTGATTCCTTAACTTTTCTTATGTTAGTTCCCTGGTTCGAGTTGTCCTCCATCCCACTAGAGGTGCAAATCTCCTTGACATCATCATAACAAATATTGCCACAGCCTGCATCCCACAATGAGTCACCTCCTCCCTGGTCAATTCCAACTACCAGGCTATTATCTAATCCTATAAATCTAGCTCCATCATACCTATAAACCCTGTTTTAAACAACTATATTATGGCCCACATCTTAGCATTGACTTAATTAGAGAAATTCAAAAATGCTTCCCCCAGAGGATAAAACTAACAGTCTTTAGCAGTGTCCATTTCACAGCCATATGTGTTTCATTAGGAGCTTGTGTGATTGATGGAGCAGCACGGAGGTTGGGCACACCTATCCTGAGGGGAGGGAAGCACATCATGTGCCTTCTGTGATTTGCTAGTGTGTGTGTGTGTGTGTGTGTGTGTGTGTGTGTGTGTGTGTGTGTGTGTGTGTGTGTGTGTGTGTGCGCGTGCGTGCGTGTGTGTGCTTCTCCCTCTCTTCTTACCTCACAGATCCAGGATGTTCAGAATACACAGTGCATGTTCAGATAACTGATGTGCTGTGTAATAGTAAGGTGAACAATTCTTGAAAAATTTGCACTGAGTTCCCCTCATTACATATTGTAGAGAACTATCTAGCATTTGCATCTCATTAGGTCTTGAGACTCTATGGGTGACTTCATTGCCCTATGGAGTAACAGATGCCTCTTGTCCTTCATGATGGATGCAACATACAGAGCATGTGTAGCATAATTTCCTTCTAATGTAATCTTGGAACTGCTGTGCACCTACTTCTTGGTAGCAACTGTGACTGTAGTGTCACTTGAGATTGTGTACACTGTCTACATGCATGTGTATGCATTTCTCTTACTATACACGTAAATCAGTGGTTTCAGTGCCCAACTAACTGTCTGTGCTATTACATTTGCATGTCTGTAGGCTTGAAGTGTCGGGAGGGAGTTGTATGTTTATGCACTGTTACTACTAAGATAGTACTACTAACAGCACCTTGCTACTCATAGCAAGCAGTGTCTCTCAATCTGGTGTTACTGCTCACAGCTAGCAGTGTCTCTCATTCTGGTGTCACTGCTCACAGCTATCAGTGTTTCTCATTCCGGTGTCAATACTCACAGCTAGCAGTGTCTCTCATTCTGGTGTCACTGCACACAGCTGTCAGTGTTTCTCATTCTGGTGTCACTACTCACAGCTAACAGTGTCACTCATTCTGGTGTCACTATTCACAGCTAGCAGTGTCTCTCATTCTGGTTTCACTGCTCACAGCTAGCCATGTCTCTCAATCTGGTGTTACTGCTCACAGCTAGCAGTGTCTCTCATTCTGGTGTCACTGCTCACAGCCATCAGTGTTTCCCATTCCGGTGTCACTACTCACAACTAGCAGTGACTCTCATTCTGGTGTCACTGCACACAGCTATCAGTGTTTCTCATTCTGGTGTCACTAGTCACAGCAGTGTCTCTCATTCCGGTGTCACTACTCACAGCTAGCTGTGTCATCTCATTCTGGTATCACTATTCACTGCTAGCAGTGTCTCTCATTCTGGTGTCACTGCTCACAGCTATCAGTGTTTCTCATTCTGGTGTCACTACTCACAGCTAACAGTGTCTCTCATTCTGGTGTCACTGCTCACAGCTAGCAGTGTCTCTCATTCTGATGTCACTGCTCACAGCTAGCAGTCTCTCTCATTCTGGTGTCACTGCTCACAGCTAGCAGTGTCTCTCATTCTGGTGTCACTCTTCACAGCTAGCAGTGTCTCTCATTCTGGTGTCCATACTCAAAGCTAGTAGTCTATCTTGCTCTGCTATCACTGCCAATAGCTAGCAGTGCCACTCATTCTGATGTCACTACTCACAGCTAGTAGTGTCTCTCATTTAGTGTCACTACCCATAACTAGCAGTGTCTTTCATTCTGGTGTCCCTACTCAGAGCTAGCAGTCTCTCTCATTCTGGTGTCACTGCTCACAAATAGCAGTGTCTCCCATTTAGTGTCACTACCCATAGGTAGCATTGTCTCTCATTCTGGTGTGCCGTCTTTCAGCTAGCAATGTCTCTTATTTGGTGTCACTACCCATAGCTAGCAGTGTCTCTCATACTGATGTCACAACTCACAGCTAGCAGTGTCTCTCATTTGGTGTCACTACCCATAGCTAGCAGTGTCTTCTATTCTGCTGTCCCTGCTCACAGCTAGCACTGTCTCTCATTTGGTGTCACTCCTCACAGCTAGCAGTGTGTCTCATTCTGGTGTGCCTGCTCATAGCTAGCATTGTTTCTCATTCTGGGGTCACTATTCTGAGCAGGCAGTGTCTCTCATGCTGGGCCCACTGTTCAAAGCTAGCAGTGTCTCTCATTTGGTGGCACTACCAATACCTAGCAGTCTCTCTCATTCAGGTGCTACTACTCACAGCTAGTGGTGTCTCTCATTTGGTGTCACTACTCATAGCTAGCAGTGTCTCTATTCTGGAGCCACTACTGACAGATAGCAGTGTCTCTCATTCTGGTTTCACTACTCACAGCCAGATGTGTCACTCATTCTGGTGTCCCTGCTCACAGCTGGCAGTGTCTCTCATTTAGTGTCCCTGCTCACAGCTAGCAGTGGCTCTCATTCTGATGTCACTACTCACAGCTAGCAGTGTCTCTCATTCTGGTGTCACTGCTCACAGCTAGCAGTGTCTCTCCTTCTGGTGTCCCTGCTAACAGCCAGCAGTGTCTCTCATTTGGTGTCACTACCAATAGCTAGCAGTGTCTCTCATTCTGGTGTCACTGCTCACAGCTAGCAGTGTCTCTCATTTGGTGTCACTACCCATAGCTAGCAGTGTCTCTCATTCTGGTATCACTGCTCACAGCTAGCAGTGTCTCTCATTTGGTGACACTCCTCACAGCTAGCAATGTGTCTTATTATGGTGTCCCTGCTCATAGCTAGCTGTGTCTCTAATTCTGGGATCACTACTCTCAGCTAGCAGTGTCTCTCATGCTGGGGCCACTGCTCACAGCTAGCAGTGTCTCTCATTTGGTGTCACTACCCATATCTAGCAGTGTCTCTCATTCTTGTGCCACTACAGACAGCTAGCAGTGTCTCTCATTCTGGTGTCACTGCTCACAGCTATCAGTGTTTCTCATTCTGGTGTCACTACTCACAGCTAACAGTGTCTCTCATTCTGGTGTCACTGCTCACAGCTAGCAGTCTCTCTCATTCTGGTGTCACTACTCACAGCTAGCAGTGTCTCTCATTCTGGTGTCACTACCCTCAGCTAGCAGTGTCTCTCATGCTGGGGTCACTGCTCACAGCTATCAGTGTCTCTCATTTGGTGTCACTACCCATTGCTAGCAGTGTTTCTTGTTCTGGTGTCACTACTGACAGCTAGCAGTGTCTCTCATTTTGGAGTCACTACTCACAGCTATCAGTGTTTCTCAATCTGGTGTCACGACTCACAGCTAACAGTGTCTCTCATTCTGGTGTCACTGCTCACAGCTAGCAGTCTCTCTCATTCTGGTGTCACTACTCACAGCTAGCAGTGTCTCTCATTCTGGTGTCACTACCCTCAGCTAGCAGTGTCTCTCATGCTGGGGTCACTGCTCACAGCTAGCAGTGTCTCTCATTTGGTGTCACTACCCATTGCTAGCAGTGTTTCTTGTTCTGGTGTCACTACTGACAGCTAGCAGTGTCTCTCATTTTGGAGTCACTACTCACAGCAAACTGTGCCTTTCATTCTGGTGTCAATACTCACAGCTAGCAGTGTCTCGCATTCTTGTGTCACTACTCAAAGCTAGCAGTGCCTCTCATTTTGCTGTCACTTCTCACAGCTAGCAGTGTCTCTCATTCTGGTGTCACTGCTTACTGCTATCACTGTTTCTCATTCTGGTGTCATTACTCACAGCTAACAGTGTCTCTCATTCTGGTGTCAATGCTCACAGCTGGCAGTGTCTCTCATTCTGGTGTCCCTGCTCACAGCTAGCAGTGTCTCTCATTCTGGTGTCGCTACTCACAGCGAGCAGTCTCTCTCATTCTGGTGTCACTACTCACATCTAGCAGTGTCTCTCATTCTGGGGCAACTACTTACAATTAGCAGTGTCTCTCAGTCTGATGTCACTACATATAGCTAGCAGTATCTCTCATTCTGGTGTCACTGCTCAAAGCTAGCAGTGTCTCTCATTCTAATGTCACTACTCACAGCTAGCAGTGACTCTCATTCGGGTGCCACTACTCAAAGCTATCAGTGTCTCTCATTCTGATATCACTACTCACAGATAGCAGTGTCTCTCATTTGGTGTCACTACCCACAGCTAGCAGTGTCACTCATTCTGATGTCACTACTCACAGCTAGTGGTGTCTCTCATTTGGTGTCACTACCCATAACTAGCAGTGTCTTTCATTCTGGTGCCCGTACTCACAGCAAGCAGTGTCTCTCATTCTGTTGTTACTGCTCAAAGCTAGCAGTGTCTCTCATTCTAATGTTACTGCTCACAGCTAGCAGTGTCTCTCACTTGGTGTCACTACCCATAGCTAGCATTGTCTCTTATTCTGGTGTCCCTGCTCTCAGCTAGCAGTGTCTCTCTTTCTGGGGTCACTACTCTCAGCTAGCAGTGTCGCTCATTCTGGGGTCACTGCTTACAGCTAGCAGTGTCTCTCATTTGGTGTCACTACCTGTAGCTAGCAGTGTCTCTCATTCTGGTGTCACTACTGACAGCTAGCAGTGTCTCTCATTCTGGTGTCCCTGCTCATAGCTAGCAGTGTCTCTCATTCTGGTGTCATTACTCACAGCTAGCAGTGTCTCTCATTCTGGTGTCACTACTCACAACTAGCAGTGTCTCTCATTCTGGGAACACTACTCACAACTAGCAGTGTCTCTCATTCTGATGTCACTACGTATAGCTAGCAGTGTCTCTCATTCTGGTATCAGTGCTCACAGCTAGCAGTGTCTGTCATTTGGTGTCACTACCCATAGACAGCAGTGTCTCTTATTTGGTGTCACTACCTATAGCTAGCAGTGGTTCTCATTCTGGTTTCAATGCTCACAGCTAGCAGTGTCTCTCATTTGGCGTCACCACCCATAGCTAGCAGTGTCTCTCATTCTGGGGTCACTACTCTCAGATGACAGTGTCTCTCATGCTAGGGCCACTGCTCAAAGCTAGCAGTATCTCTCATTTAGTGGCACTACCAATACCTAGCAGTGTCTCTCATTCAGGTGCCAATACTCATAGCTAGCGGTGTCTCTCATATGGTGTCATTACTCATAGCTAGCAGCATCTCTCATTCTGGAGCCACTACTGACAGCTAGCAGTGTCTCTCATTCTGGTGTCACTATTGACAGCTAGCAGTGTCTCTCATTCTGGTGTCACTACTCACAGCTAGCAGTGTCTCTCATTCTGGTATCACTACTCACAGCCAGAAGTGTCACTCATTCTGTTGCCCCTGCTAACAGCTGGCAGTGTCTCTCATTTAGTGCCCCTGCTCACAGCTAACAGTGTCTCTCATTTAGTGTCACCACTCGCAGCTAGCAGTATCTCTCATTCTGGTGTCACTGCTCACAGCTAGAAGTGTCTCTCTATCTGGTGTCCCTGCTAACAGCCAACAGTGTCTCTCATTTGGTGTCACTGCCCACAGCTAGCAGTGTCCCTCATTTGGTGTCACTACCCATAGCTAGCAGTGTCTCTCATTCTGGTGTCACTGCTCACAGCTAGCAGTGTCTCTCATTTGGTGTCACTCCTCACAGCTAGCAATGTGTCTCATTATGGTGTCACTGCTCATAGCTAGCAGTGTCTATCACTCTGGGATCACTACTCTCAGCTAGAAGTGTATCTCATGCTGGGGCCACTGCTCACAGCTGGCAGTGTCTCTCATTTGGTGTCACTACCCATAGCTAGCAGTGTGTCACATTCTGGTGCCACTACTGACAGCTGACAGTGTCTCTCATTCTGGTATCACTACTCACAGCCAAAAGTGTCACTCATTCTGGTGTCTCTGCTCACAGCTGGCAGTGTCTCTCATTTAGTGTCCCTGCTCACAGCTAACAGTGTCTCTCATTTAGGGTCACTACTCACAGCTAGCAGTATCTCTCATTCTGGTGTCACTGCTCACAGCTAGCAGTGTCTCCCCTTCTGGTGTCCCTGCTAACAGCCAGCAGTGTCTCTCATTTGGTGTCACTCCTCACAGCTAGCAATGTGTCTCATTACAGTGTCCCTGCTCATAGCTAGCAGTGTCTCTCATTCTGGGATCACTACTCTCAGCTAGCAGTGTCTCTCATGCTGGGGCAACTGCTCACAGCTGGCAGTGTCTCTCATTTGCTGTCACTACCCATAGCTAGCAGTGTCTCACATTCTGGTGTCACTGCTCACAACTAGCAGTGTCTCTCATTCTGGGATCACTACTCACAACTAGCAGTGTCTCTCATTCTGATGTCACTATGTATAGCTAGCAGTGTCTCTCATTCTGGTATCAATGCTCACAGCTAGCAGTGTCTGTCATTTGGTGTCACTACCCAGAGACAGCAGTGTCTCTAATTCTGGTGTCCCAGCTCACAGCTAGCAGTGTCTCTCATTTGGTGTCATTACTCACACTCATCAGTGTCTCTCATTAAGGTGTCACTGCTCACAGCTAGCAATGTCTCTCATTCTGATGTCACTCCTAACAGCTAGCAGTGTCTCTCATTTGGTGTTACTACCCATAGCTAGCAGTGTCTCTCATTCTGGGGTCACTACTCTCAGCTGACAGTGTCTCTTATGCTGGGGCCACTGCTCAAAGCTAGCAGTGTCTCTCATTTAGTGGCACTACCAATACCTAGCAGTGTCTCTCATTTAGTATCTCTGCTCACAGCTAACAGTGTCTCTCATTTAGTGTCACTACTCACAGCTAGCAGTATCTCTCATTCTGGTGTCACTGCTCACAGCTAGCAGTGTCTCTCATTTGGTGTCACTACCCATAGCTAGCAGTGTCTCTCCTTCTGGTGTCCCTGCTAACAGCCATCAGTGTCTCTCATTTGGTGTCACTACCCATAGCTAGCAGTGTCTCTCTTTCTGGTGTCACTGCTCACAGCTAGCAGTGTCTCTCATTTGGTGCCACTACCCATAGCTAGCAGTGTCTATCATTCTGGTGTCACTGCTCACAGTTAGCAGTGTCTCTCATTTGGTGTCACTCCTCACAGCTAGCAATGTGTCTCATTATGGTGTCCCTGCTCATAGCTAGCAGTGTCTCTCATTCTGGGATCACTACTCTCAGCTAGCAGTGTCTCTCATGCTGGGGACACTGCTCACAGCTGACAGTGTCTCTCATTTGGTGTCACTACCCATAGCTAGCAGTGTCTCACATTCTGGTGCCACTACTGACAGCTAGCAGTGTCTCTCATTCTGGTGTCACTGCTCACAGCTATCAGTGTTTCTCATTCTGGTGTCATTACTCACAGCTAACAGTGCCTCTCATTCTGGTGTCACTGCTCACACATAGCAGTCTCTCTCATTCTGGTGTCACTATTCACAGCTAGCAGTGTCTCTCATTCTGGTGTCCATACTCAAAGCTAGTAGTCTCTCTCTCTCTCTCTGTTGTCACTTCCCATAGCTAGCAGTGCCACTCATTCTGATGTCACTACTCACAGCTAGTCATGTCTCTCATTTAGTGTCACTACCCAAAACTAGCAGTTTCTTTTATTCTGGTGTCCCTACTCAGAGCTAGCAGTCTCTCTCATTCTGGTGTCACTGCTCACAGCTAGCCATGTCTCTCCTTTGGTGTCACTACCCATTGCTAGCAGTGTTTCTTGTTCTGGTGTCACTACTGACAGCTAGCAGTGTCTCTCATTTTGGAGTCACTACTCACAGAAAACTGTGCCTTTCATTCTGGTGTCAATACTCACAGCTAGCAGTGTCTCACATTCTTGTGTCACTACTCACAGCTAGCAGTGTCTCTCATTTTGATGTCACTTCTCACAGCTAGCAGTGTCTCTCATTCTGGTGTCACTGCTTACTGCTATCACTGTTTCTCATTCTGGTGTCACTACTCACAGCTAACAGTGTCTCTCATTCTGGTGTCAATGCTCACAGCTGGCAGTGTCTCTCATTCTGGTGTCCCTGCTCACAGCTAGCAGTGTCTCTCATTCTGGTGTCACTACTCACAGCCAGCAGTGTCTCTCATTCTGGTGTCACTACTCACAACTAGCAGTGTCTCTCATTCTGGGGCCACTACTTACAATTAGCAGTGTCTCTCAGTCTGATGTCACTACATATAGCTAGCAGTGTCTCTCATTCTGGTGTCACTGCTCAAAGCTAGCAGTGTCTCTCATTCTGATGTCACTACTCACAGCTAGCAGCGACTCTCATTCTGGTGTCACTACTCAAAGCTATCAGTGTCTCTCATTCTGATATCACTACTCCCAGATAGCAGTGTCTCTCATTTGGTATCACTACTCACAGCTAGCAGTGTCACTCATTCTGATGTCACTACTCACAGCTAGTGGTGTCTCTCATTTGGTGTCACTACCCATAACTAGCAGTGTCTTTCATTCTGGTGCCCCTACTCACAGCTAGCAGTGTCTCTCATTCTGTTGTCACTGCTCACAGCTAGCAGTGTCTCTCATTCTAGTGTCACTGCTCACAGCTAGCAGTGTCTCTCATTTGGTGTCACTACCCATAGCTAGCATTGTCTCTTATTCTGGTGTCCCTGCTCTCAGCTAGCAGTGTCTCTCATTCTGGGGTCACTACTCTCAGCTAGCAGTGTCTCTCATGCTGGGGTCACTGCTTACAGCTAGCAGTGTCTCTCATTTGGTGTCACTACCTGTAGCTAGCAGCGTCTCTCATTCTGGTGTCACTACTGACAGCTAGCAGTGTCTCTCATTCTGGTGTCCCTGCTCATAGCCAGCAGTGTCCCTCATTCTGGAGTCATTAGTCACAGCTAGCAGTGTCTCTCATTCTGGTGTCACTACTCACAACTAGCAGTGTCTCTCATTCTGGTGTCACTACTGACAGCTAGCAGTGTCTCTCATTCTGGTATCAGTGCTCACAGCTAGCAGTGTCTGTCATTTGGTGTCACTACCCATAGACAGCAGTGTCTCTTATTTGGTGTCACTACCTATAGCTAGCAGTGGTTCTCATTCTGGTTTCACTGCTCACAGCTAGCAGTGTCTCTCATTTGGCGTCACCACCCATAGCTAGCAGTGTCTCTCATTCTGGGGTCACTACTCTCAGCTGACAGTGTCTCTTATGCTAGGGCCACTGCTCAAAGCTAGCAGTGTCTCTCATTTAGTGGCACTACCAATACCTAGCAGTGTCTCTCATTCAGGTGCCACTACTCACAGCTAGCGGTGTCTCTCATTTGGTGTCACTACTCATAGCTAGCAGTGTCTCTCATTCTGCAGCCACTACTGACAGCTAGCAGTGTCTCTCATTCTGGTGTCACTACTGACAGCTAGCAGTGTCTCTCATTCTGGTGTCACTACTCACAGCTAGCAGTGTCTCTCATTCTGGTATCACTACTCACAGCCAGAAGTGTCACTCATTCTGTTGCCCCTGCTCACAGCTGGCAGTGTCTCTCATTTAGTGCCCCTGCTCACAGCTAACAGTGTCTCTCATTTAGTGTCACTACTCGCAGCTAGCAGTATCTCTCATTCTGGTGTCACTGCTCACAGCCAGAAGTGTCTCTCCATCTGGTGTCCCTGCTAACAGCCAACAGTGCCTCTCATTTGGTGTCACTACCCATAGCTAGCAGTGTCTCTCATTTGGTGTCACTACCCATAGCTAGCAGTGTCTCTCATTCTGGTGTCACTGCTCACAGCTAGCAGTGTCTCTCATTTGGTGTCACTCCTCACAGCTAGCAATGTGTCTCATTATGGTGTCCCTGCTCATAGCTAGCAGTGTCCCTCACTCTGGGATCACTACTCTCAGCTAGAAGTGTATCTCATGCTGGGGCCACTGCTCACAGCTGGCAGTGTCTCTCATTTGGTGTCACTACCCATAGCTAGCAGTGTGTCACATTCTGGTGCCACTACTGACAGCTGACAGTGTCTCTCATTCTGGTATCACTACTCACAGCCAAAAGTGTCACTCATTCTGGTGTCTCTGCTCACAGCTGGCAGTGTCTCTCATTTAGTGTCCCTGCTCACAGCTAACAGTGTCTCTCATTTAGGGTCACTACTCACAGCTAGCAGTATCTCTCATTCTGGTGTCACTCCTCACAGCTAGCAGTGTCTCCCCTTTTGGTGTCCCTGCTAACAGCCAGCAGTGTCTCTCATTTGGTGTCACTCCTCACAGCTGGCAATGTGTCTCATTACAGTGTCCCTGCTCATAGCTAGCAGTGTCTCTCATTCTGGGATCACTACTCTCAGCTAGCAGTGTCTCTCATGCTGGGGCAACTGCTCACAGCTGGCAGTGTCTCTCATTTGGTATCACTACCCATAGCTAGCAGTGTCTCACATTCTGGTGTCACTGCTCACAACTAGCAGTGTCTCTCATTCTGGGATCAATAGTCACAACTAGCAGTGTCTCTCATTCTGATGTCACTACGTATAGCTAGCAGTGTCTCTCATTCTGGTATCAGTGCTCACAGCTAGCAGTGTCTGTCATTTGGTGTCACTACCCATAGACAGCAGTGTCTCTCATTCTGGTGTCCCTGCTCACAGCTAGCAGTGTCTCTCATTTTGATCTTACTATTCACAGCTAGCAATGTCTCTTATTTGGTGTCACTACCCATAGCTAGCAGTGTCTCTCATTCTGGGGTCACTACTCTCAGCTGACAGTGTCTCTCATGCTGGGGCCACTGCTCAAAGCTAGCAGCGTCTCTCATTTAGTGGCACTACCAATACCTAGCAGTGTCTCTCATTTAGTATCTCTGCTCACAGCTAGCAGTGTCTCTCATTTAGTGTCACTACTCACAGCTAGCAGTATCTCTCATTCTGGTGTCACTGCTCACAGCTAGCAGTGTCTCTCATTTGGTGTCACTACCCACAGCTAGCAGTGTCTCTCCTTCTGGTGTCCCTGCTAACAGCCAGCAGTGTCTCTCATTTGGTGTCACTACCCATAGCTAGCAGTGTCTCTCATTCTGGTGTCACTGCTCACAGCTAGCAGTGTCTTTCATTTGGTGTCACTACCCATAACTAGCAGTGTCTTTCATTCTGGTGTCACTGCTCACAGCTAGCAGTGTCTCTCATTTGGTGTCACTCCTCACAGCTAGCAATGTGTCTCATTATGGTGTCCCTGCTCATAGCTAGCAGTGTCTCTCATTCTGGGATCACTACTCTCAGCTAGCAGTGTCTCTCATGCTGGGGCCACTGCTCACAGCTGCCAGTGTCTCTCATATGGTGTCACTACCCATAGCTAGCAGTGTCTCACATTCTGGTGCCACTACTGACAGCTAGCAGTGTCTCTCATTCTGGTGTCACTGCTCACAGCTATCAGTGTTTCTCATTCTGGTATCACTACTCACAGCTAACAGTGTCTCTCATTCTGGGATCACTACTCTCAGCTAGCAGTGTCTCTCATGCTGGGGACACTGCTCACAGCTGACAGTGTCTCTCATTTGGTGTCACTACCCATAGCTAGCAGTATCTCACAATCTGGTGCCACTACTGACAGCTAGCAGTGTCTCTCATTCTGGTGTCACTGCTCACAGCTATCAGTGTTTCTCATTCTGGTGGCATTACTAACAGCTAACAGTGCCTCTCATTCTGGTGTCACTGCTCACACATAGCAGTCTCTCTCATTCTGGTGTCACTATTCACAGCTAGCAGTGTCTCTCATTCTGGTGTCCATACTCAAAGCTAGTAGCTCTCTCTCTCTCTGCTGTCACTGCCCATAGCTAGCAGTGCCACTCATTCTGATGTCACTACTCACAGCTAGTCGTGTCTCTCATTTAGTGTCACTACCCATAACTAGCAGTGTCTTTCATTCTGGTGTCCCTACTCAGAGCTAGCAGTCTCTCTCATTCTGGTGTCACTGCTCACAGCTAGCCATGTCTCTCATTTGGTGTCACTACCTATAGCTAGCATTGTCTCTCATTCTGGTGTGCCGTCTCTCAGCTAGCAGTGTCTCTCATTCCGGTGTCACTACTCTCAGCTAGCAGTGTCTCTCATGCTGGGGTCACTGCTCACAGCTAGCAGTGTCTCTCATTTGGTGTCACTACCCATTGCTAGCAGTGTTTCTCATTCTAGTGTCACTACTCACAGCTAACAGTGACTCTCATTCTGGTGTCAATGCTCACAGCTAGCAGTGTCTCGCATTCTGGTGTCACGACTCACAGCTAGCAGTGTCTCTTATTTTGATGTCACTTCTCACAGCTAGCAGTGTCTCTCATTCTGGTGTTACTGCTCACTGCTATCACTGTTTCTCATTCTGGTGTCACTACTCACAGCTAACAGTGTCTCTCATTTTGGTGTCACTGCTCACAGCTAGCAGTGTCTCTCATTCTAGTGTCCCTGCTCACAGCTAGCAGTGTCTCTCATTCTGGTGTCACAACTCACAGCTAGCAGTGTCTCTCATTCTGGTGTCACTACTCCCAACTAGCAATGTCTCTCATTCTGGGGCCACTACTCACAATTAGCAGTGTCTCTCAGTCTGATGTCACTACATATAGCTAGCAGTGTCTCTCATTCTGGTGTCACTGCTCACAGCTAGCAGTGTCTCTCATTCTGATGTCACTACTCACAGCTAGCAGTGTCTCTCATTCTGGTGTCACTTCTCACAGCTAGCCGTGTCTCTCATTCTGGTGTCACTGCTCACAGCTAGCAGTGTCTCTCATTTGGTGTCACTACCCATAGCTAGCAGTGTCTCTTATTCTGATGTCCCTGTTCTCAGCTAGCAGTGTCTCTCTTTCTGGGGTCACTACTCTCAGCTAGCAGTGTCTCTCATTCTGGTGTCACAACTCACAGCTAGCAGTGTCTCTTATTTTGATGTTACTTCTCACAGCTAGCAGTGTCTCTCATTCTGGTGTTACTGCTCACTGCTATCACTGTTTCTCATTCTGGTGTCACTACTCACAGCTAACAGTGTCTCTCATTTTGGTGTCACTGCTCACAGCTAGCAGTGTCTCTCATTCTGGTGTCCCTGCTCACAGCTAGCAGTGTCTCTCATTCTGGTGTCACAACTCACAGCTAGCAGTGTCTCTCATTCTGGTGTCACTACTCACAACTAGCAATGTCTCTCATTCTGGGGCCACTACTCACAATTAGCAGTGTCTCTCAGTCTGATGTCACTACATATAGCTAGCAGTGTCTCTCATTCTGGTGTCACTGCTCACAGCTAGCAGTGTCTCTCATTCTGATGTCACTACTCACAGCTATCAGCGACTCTCATTCTGGTGTCACTACTCAAAGCTATCAGTGTCTCCCATTCTGATATCACTACTCACAGATAGCAGTGTCTCTCATTTGGTGTCACTACCCATAACTAGCAGTGTCTCTCATTCTGGTGCCCCTACTCACAGCTAGCAGTGTCTCTCATTCTGGTGTCACTGCTCACAGCTAGCAGTGTCTCTCATTCTGGTGTCACTGCTCACTACTAGCAGTGTCTCTCATTTGGTGTCACTACCCATAGCTAGCAGTGTCTCTTATTCTGGGGTCACTGCTCTCAGCTAGCAGTTTCTCTCATTCTGGTGCCACTACTCACAGCTAGCAGTGTCTCTCATTCTGATCTCACTACTCACAGATAGCAGTGTCTCTTATTTGGTGTCACTACCCATAGCTAGCAGTGTCTCTCATTCTGGTGTCAATACTCACAGCTAGCAGTGTCTCTCATTCTGGTGTCAATACTCACAGCTAGCAGTGTCTCTCATTCTGATCTCACTACTCACAGATAGCAGTGTCTCTTATTTGGTGTCACTACCCATAGCTAGCAGTGTCTCTTATTCTGGTGTCACTGCCTACTGCTATCACTGTTTTTCATTCTGGTGTCACTACTCACAACTAACAGTGTCTCTCATTCTGGTGTCACTGCTCACAGCTAGCAGTGTCTCTCATTCTGGTGTCATTACTCACAGCTAGCAGTGTCTCTCATTCTGGTGTCACAACTCACAGCAAGCAGTCTCTCATTCTGGTGTCGCTACTCACAGCAAGCAGTCTCTCATTCTGGTGTCACTACTCACATCTAGCAGTGTCTCTCATTCTGGTGTCATTACTCACAGCTAGCAGTGTCTCTCAATCTGGTGTCACTACTCACAACTAACAGTGTCTCTCATTCTGGTGTCACTACCCATAGCTAGCAGTGTCTCTCATTCTGGTGCCACTACTGACAGCTAGCAGTGTCTCTCATTCTGATGTCACTACTCACAGCTAGCAGTGTCTCTCATTCTGGTGTCACTGCTCAAAGCTAGCAGTGTCTCTCATTTGGTGGCACTACTCACAGCTAGCAGTGTCTCTCATTTGGTGTCACTACTCATAGCTAGCAGTGTCTCTCATTCTGGTGTCACTGCTCACAGCTAGCAGTGTCTCTCATTCTGATGTCACTACTCACAGCTAGCAGTGTCTCTCATTTGGTGTCACTACCCATAGCTAGCAGTGTCTCTCATTCTGGTGTCACTGCTCACAGTTAGCAGTGTCTTTCATTTGGTGTCACAACTCACAGCTAGCAGTGTCTCTCATTCTGATGTCACTACTCACA
The DNA here is from genome assembly GCF_019279795.1 of Protopterus annectens. Lineage (NCBI taxonomy): Eukaryota > Metazoa > Chordata > Ceratodontiformes > Protopteridae > Protopterus > Protopterus annectens. The sequence goes on along the minus strand of NC_056749.1, from coordinate 485,080,673 downwards.
GCTAGCAGTGTCTCTCATTTGGTGTCACTACTCACAGCTAGCAGTGTCTCTCCTTCTGGTGTCACTGCTCACAGCTAGCAGTGTCTCTCATTCTGATGTCACTGCTCACAGCTAGCAGTGTCTTTCGTTTGGTGTCACAACTAACAGCTAGCAGTGTCTCTCATTCTGATGTCACTACTCACAGCTAGCAGTGTCTTTCATTTGGTGTCACAACTCACAGCTAAAAGTGTGTCTCATTATGCTGTCCCTGCTCACAGCTAGCAGTGTCTCTCATTTGGTGTCACTCCTCACAGCTAGCAATGTGTCTCATTATGGTGTCCCTGCTCATAGCTAGCAGTGTCTCTCATTCTGGTGTCACTCACAGCTAGCAGTGTCTCTCATTCTGGTGTCCCTGCTCACAGCTAGCAGTGTCTCTCATTCTGGTGTCACTACTCACAGCTAGCAGTGTCTCTCATTCTGGTGTCACTACTCACAGCTAGCAGTGTCTCTCATTTGGTGTCACTACTCATAGCTAGCAGTGTCTCTCATTCTGGTGTCACTACTCACAGCTAGCAGTGTCTCTCATTTAGTGTCACTACTCACAGCTAGCAGTGTCTCTCATTCTGGTGTCACTGCTCACAGCTAGCAGTGTCTCTCATTCTGGTGTCACTACTCACAGCTAGCAGTGTCTCTCATTCTGGTGTCACTACTCACAGCTAGCAGTGTCTCTCATTTGGTGTCACTACCCATAGCTAGCAGTGTCTCTCATTCTGGTGTCACTGCTCACAGTTAGCAGTGTCTTTCATTTGGTGTCACAACTCACAGCTAAAAGTGTGTCTCATTATGCTGTCCCTGCTCATAGCTAGCAGTGTCTCTCATTCTGGGATTACAACTCTCAGCTAGCAGTGTCTCTCATGTTGGGGCCACTGTTCACAGCTAGCAGTGTCTCTCATTTGGTCTCACTACCCATAGCTAGCAGTGTCTCTCATTCTGGTGCCACTACTGACAGCTAGCAGTGTCTCTCATTCTGGTGTCACTGCTCACAGCTAGCAGTGTCTCTCATTCTGGTGTCACTACTCACAGCTAACAGTGTCTCTCATTCTGGTGTCACTGCTCACAGCTAGCAGTCTCTCTCATTCTGGTGTCCATACTCAAAGCTAGTAGTCTCTCATTCTGGGTCACTACTCACAGCTAGCAGTGTCTCTCATTCTGGTGTCACTATTCACAGCTAGCAGTGTCTCTCATTCTGGTGTCACTGCTCACAGCTATCAGTGTTTCTCATTCTCATGTCACTACTCACAGCTAACAGTGTCTCTCATTCTGGTGTCACTGCTCACAGCTAGCAGTGTCTCTCATTCTGGTGTCACTGCTCACAGCTAGCAGTGTCTCTCATTCTGGTGTCACTACTCACAGCTAGCAGTGTCTCTCATTCTGGTGTCACTACTCACAGCTAGCAGTGTCTCTCATTCTGGTGCCACTACTGACAGCTAGCAGTGTCTCTCATTTGGTGTCACTACCCATAGCTAGCAGTGTCTCTCATTCTGGTGCCGCTACTCACAGCTAGCAGTGTCTCTCATTCTGGTGTCACTGCTCACAGCTAGCAGTGTCTCTCATTCTGGTGTCACTGCTCACAGCTAGCAGTGTCTCTCATTCTGGGGTCACTGCTCTCAGCTAGCAGTGTCTCTCATGCTGGGGTCACTGCTTACAGCTAGCAGTGTCTCTCATTTGGTGTCACTACCTGTAGCTAGCAGCGTCTCTCATTCTGGTGCCACTACTCACAGCTAGCAGTGTCTCTCATTCTGGTGTCACTACTGACAGCTAGCAGTGTCTCTCATTCTGGTATCAGTGCTCACAGCTAGCAGTGTCTGTCATTTGGTGTCACTACCCATAGATAGCAGTGTCTCTCATTCTGGTGTCCCTGCTCACAGCTAGCAGCGTCTCTCATTCTGATCTCACTACTCACAGCTAGCAGTGTCTCTTATTTGGTGTCACTACCCATAGCTAGCAGTGTCTCTCATTCTGGTTTCACTGCTCACAGCTAGCAGTTTTTCTCATTTGGTGTCACTACTCACACTTATCAGTGTCTCTCATTAAGGTGTCACTGCTCACAGCTAGCAGTGTCTCTCATTCTGATGTCACTACTCACAGCTAGCAGTGTCTCTCATTTGGTGTCACTACCCATAGCTAGCAGTGTCTCTCATTCTGGTGTCACTGCTCACAGTTAGCAGTGTCTTTCATTTGGTGTCACAACTCACAGCTAGCAGTGTCTCTCATTCTGGTGTCACTACTCACAGCTAGCAGTGTCTCTCATTCTGGTGTCACTGCTCACAGCTAGCAGTGTCTCACATTTGGTGTCACTACCCACAGCTAGCAGTGTCTCTCATTCTGATGTCACTACTCACAGCTAGCAGTATCTCTCATTATGGTGTCACTAATCACAACTAGCAATGCCTCTCATTCTGCTGTCACTACTCACAGCTAGCAGTGTCTCTCATTCTGGTGTCACTACTCACAGCAGTGTCTCTCATTCTGGTGTCACTGCTCACAGCTAGCAGTGTCTCTCATTCTGGTATCACTGCTCACAGCTAGCAGTGTCTCTCATTCTGGGGTCACTACTCACAGCTAGCAGTGTCTCTCATTCTGGTGTCACTACTCACAGCTAGCAGGATCTCTCATTCTGGTGTCACTGCTCACAGCTAGCAGTGTCTCTCCTTCTGGTGTCACTACTGACAGCTAGCAGTGTCTCTCATTCTGGTGTCACTACTCACAGCTAGCAGTGTCTCTCATTCTGGTGTCACTACTCACAGCTAGCAGTGTCTCTCATTCTGGTGTCACTGCTCACAGCTAGCAGTGTCTCTCATTTGGTGTCACTACTCACAGCTAGCAGTGTCTCTCATTTGGTGTCACTACCCATAACTAGCAGTGTCTTTCATTCTGATGCCACTACTTACAGCTAGCAGTGTCTCTCATTTGGTGTCACTACCCATAACTAGCAGTGTCTTTCATTCTGGTGCCGCTACTCACAGCTAGCAGTGTCTCTCATTTGGTGTCACTACTCTCAGCTAGCAGTGTCTCTCATTCTGGTGCCGCTACTCACAGCTAGCAGTGTCTCTCATTCTGGTGTCACTGCTCTCAGCTAGCAGTGTCTCTTATTCTAGTGCCACTGCTCACAGCTATCAGTGTCTATCATTTGGTGTCACTACCCATAGCTAGCAGTGTCTCTGATTGTGGTGTCACTACTCACAGCTAGCAGCGTCTCTCATTCTGGTGCCAATTCTCACAGCTAGCAGTGTCTCTCATTCTGGTGTCACTACTCACAACTAGCAGTGTCTCTCATTCTGGTGTCACTACTCACAGCTAGCAGTGTCTCTCATTCTGGTGTCACTACTCACAGCTAGAAGTGTCACTCATTCTGGTGTCCCTGCTCACAGCTAGCAGTGTCTCTCATTCTGGTGTCATTATTCACAGCTAGCAGTGTCTCTCATTCTGGTGTCACTGCTCACAGCTATCACTGTTTCTCATTCTGGTGTCACTACTCACAGCTAGCAGTGTCTCTCATTCTGGTGTCACTGCTCACAGCTAGCAGTGTCTCTCCTTCTGGTGTTTCTACTCACAGCCAGCAGTGTATCTCATTTTGTGTCACTACCCATAGCTAGCAGTGTCTCTCATTCTGGTGTCACTGCTCACAGCTAGCAGTGTCTCTCATTTGTTGTCACTCCTCACAACTAGCAGTGTGTCTCATTATTCTGTCCCTGCTCATAGCTAGCAGTGTCTCTCATTCAGGTGCCACTACTCACAGCTAGCAGTGTCTCTCATTCTGGTGTCATAACTCTCAGCTAGCAGTGTCTCTCATTCTGGTGTCACTACTCCCAACTAGCATTGTCTCTCATTCTGGTGTCACTACTCACAGCTAGCATTGTCTCTCATTCTGATGTCACTACTCACAGCTAGCAGTGTCTCTCATTCTGGTGTCACTTCTCACAGCTAGCCATGTCTCTCATTCTGGTGTCACTGCTCACAACTAGCAGAGTCTCTTAATTGGTGTCACTACCCATAACTAGCAGTGTCTCTCATTCTGGTGTCCCTGCTCACAGCTAGCAGTGTCTCTCATTCTGGTGTCACTACTCACAGCTAGCAGTGTCTGTCATTCTGGTGTCACTGCTCACAGCTAGCAGTGTCTCTCATTTGCTGTCACTCCTCACAGCTAGCAATGTCTCAGTGTCTCTCATTCTGGTGCCACTACTCACAGATACCAGTGTCTCTCATTTGGTGTCACTACTCACAGCTAGCAGTGTCACTCATTCTGATGTCACTACTGACAGCTAGTGGTGTCTCTCATTCTGGTGCCGCTACTCACAGCTAGCAGTGTCTCTCATTCTGGTGTCACTGCTCTCAGCTAGCAGTGTCTCTTATTCTAGTGCCACTGCTCACAGCTATCAGTGTCTATCATTCTGGTGTCACTACTCACAGCTAGCAGTGTCTCTCATTCTGGTGTCACTACTCACAGCTAGCAGTGTCTCTCATTCTGGTGTCACTGCTCACAGCTAACAGTGTCTCTCATTCTGGTGTCACTGCTCCTAGCTAGCAGTGTCTCTCATTCTGGTGTCACTGCTCACAGCTAGCAGTGTCTCTCATTCTGGTGTCACTACTCACAGCAGCGTCTCTCATTCTGGTGTCACTACTGACAGCTAGCAGTGTCTCTCATTCTGGTGTCCCTGCTCACAGCTAGCAGTGTCTCTCATTCTGGTGTCACTACTCACAGCTAGCAGTGTCTCTCATTCTGATGTCACTGCTCACAGCTAGCAGTGTCTCTTATTTGGTGTCACTACCCATAGCTAGCAGTGTTTCTCATTCTGGTGTCAATACTCACAGCTAGAAGTGTCTCACATTCTGGTGTCACTACTCACAGCTAGCAGTGTCTCTCATTTTGATGTCACTTCTCACAGCTAGCAGTGTCTTTCATTCTGGTGTCACTACTCACAGCTAGCAGTGTCTCTCATTCTGGTGTCACTACTCACAGCTAGCAGTGTCTCTCATTCTGGTGTCACTGCTCACAGCTAGCCATGTCTCTCATTTGGTGTCACTACTCACAGCTAGCAGTGTCTCTCATTTAGTGTCACTACTCACAGCTAGCAGTATCTCTCATTCTGGTGTCACTGCTCACAGCTAGCAGTGTCTCTCATTCTGGTGTCACTGCTCACAGCTAGCAGTGTCTCTCATTTGGTGTCACTACCCATAGCTAGCAGTGTCTCTCATTCTGGTGTCACTGCTCACAGCTAGCAGTCTCTCTCATTCAGGTGTCACTACTCACAGCTAGCAGTGTCTCTCATTCTGGTGTCACTACTGACAGCTAGCAGTGTCTCTCATTCTGGTGTCCCTACTCATAGCTAGCAGTGCCTCTCATTCTGGTGTCACTGCTCACAGCTAGCAGTGTCTCTCATTCTGTCACTACTCACAGCTAGCAGTGTCTCTCATTCTGTTGAAACTGCTCACAGCTAGCAGTGTTTCTCATTTGGTGTGACTACTCACACTTAGTGTCTCTCATTAAGGTGTCACTACTCACAGCTAGCAGTGTCTCTCATTCTGATGTCACTGCTCACCGCTAGCAGTGTCTCTCATTCTGGTGTCACAACTCACAGCTAGCAGTGTCTCTCATTCTGGGGCCACTACTCACAGCTAGAAGTGTCTCATTCTGGTGTCACTGCTCACAGCTAGCAGTGTCTCTCATGCTGGGGTCACTGCTTACAGCTAGCTGCATCTCTCATTCTGGTGTCACTACTGACAGCTAGCAGTGTCTCTCATTCTGGTGTCCCTACTCATAGCTAGCAGTGTCTCTCATTCTAGTGTCACTACTGATAGCTAGCAGTGTCTCTCATTCTGGTGTCCCTGCTCATAGCTAGCAATGTCTCTCATTCTGGTTTCACTGCTTACAGCTAGCAGTTTTTTCTCATTTGTTGTGACTACTCACACTTAGTGTCTCTCATTTGGGTGTCACTGCTGACAGCTAGCAGTGTATCTCATTCTGGTGTCACTACTCACAGCTAGCAGTCTCTCTCATTCTGGTGTCACTGCTCACAGCTAGTAGTGTCTCTCATTCTGGTGTCAGTACTGGCAGCTAGCAGTGTCTCTCATTCTAGTGTCACTACTCACAGCTAGCAGGTTCTCTCATTCTGGTGTCACTACTCATAGCTAGAAGTGTCACTCATTCTGGTGTCCCTGCTCACAGCTAGCAGTGTCTCCCATTCTGATATCATTACTCACAGCTAGCAGTGTCTCTCATTCTGGTGTCAATACTCACAGCTAGCAGTGTCTCTCATTCTGGTGTCACTGCTCACAGCTAGCAGTTTCTCTCATTCTGGTGTCACTGCTCACAGCTAGCAGTGTCTCTCATTCTGGTGTCACTACTCACAGCTAGCAGTGTCTCTCATTCTGGTGTCACTGCTCACAGCTAGCAGTGTCTCTCATTCTGGTGTCACTACTCACAGCTAGCAGTGTCTCTCATTCTGGTGTCACTATTCACAGCTAGCAGTGTCTCTCATTCTGGTGTCACTGCTCACAGCTATCAGTGTTTCTCATTTGGTGTCACTACTCATACTTATCAGTGTTTCTCATTAAGGTGTCACTGCTCACAGCTAGCAGTGTCTCTCATTCTGATGTCACTACTCACAGCTAGCAGTGTCTCTCATTCTGGTGTCACTTCTCACAGCTAGCAGTGTCTCTCATTCTGGTGTCACTGCTCACAGCTAGCAGTGTCTCTCATTCTGGTGTCACTGCTCACAGCTAGCAGTTTATCTCATTCTGGTGTCACTACTCACAGCTAGCAGTGTCTCTCATTCTGGTGTTTCTCATTCTGGTGTCACTACTCACAGCTAACAGTGTCTCTCATTCTGGTGTCACTGCTCACAGCTAGCAGTTTCTCTCATTTAGTGTCACTACTCACAGCTAGCAGTCTCTCTCATTCTGGTGTCACTACTCACAGCTAGCAGTGTCTCTCATTCTGGTGTCACTACTCACAGCTAGCAGTATCTCTCATTCTGGTGTCACTGCTCACAGCTAGCAGTGTCTCTCATTCTGGTGTCACTGCTCACAGCTAGCAGTGTCTCTCATTCTGGTGTCACTGCTCACAGCTAGCAGTGTCTCTCATTCTGGTGTCACTACTCACAGCTAGCAGTGTCTCTCATTCTGGTGTCACTACTCACAGCTAGCAGTGTCTCTCATTCTGGTGTCACTACTCACAGCTAGCAGTGTCTCTCATTCTGGTGTCACTACTCACAGCTAGCAGTGTCTCACATTCTGGTGTCACTGCTCACAGCTAGCAGTGTCTCTCATTCTGGTGTCACTGCTCACAGCTAGCAGTGTCTCTCATTCTGGTGTCACTGCTCACAGCTAGCAGTGTCTCTCATTCTGGTGTCACTACTCACAGCTAGCAGTGTCTCTCATTCTGGTGTCACTGCTCACAGCTAGCAGTGTCTCTCATTCGGTGTCACTGCTCACAGCTAGCAGTGTCTTTCATTCTGGTGTCGCTACTCACAGCTAACTGTGCCTCTCATTCTGGTGTTAATACTCACAGCTAGCAGTGTCTCACATTCTGGTGTCACTACTCACAGCTAGAAGTGTCACTCATTCTGGTGTCACTACCTCAGCTAGCAGTGTCTCTCTTTCTGGGGTCACTACTCTCAGCTAGCAGTGTCTCTCATTCTGGGGTCACTGCTCTCAGCTAGCAGTGTCTCTCATTTGGTGTCACTACTCACAGCTAGCAGTGTCTCTCATTCTGGTGTCACTACTCACAGCTAGCAGTGTCTCTCATTCTGGTGTCACTGCTCACAGCTAGCAGTGTCTCTCATTCTGGTGTCACTGCTCACAGCTAGCAGTGTCTCTCATTCTGGTGTCACTGCTCACAGCTAGCAGTGTCTCTCATTCTGGTGTCACTGCTCACAGCTAGCAGTGTCTCTCATTCTGATGTCACTACTCACAGCTAGCAGTGTCTCTCATTTGGTGTCACTACCCATAGCTAGCAGTGTCTCTCATTCTGGTGTCACTGCTCACAGCTAGCAGTGTCTCTCATTCTGGTGTCACTACTCACAGCTAGCAGTGTCTCTCATTCTGGTGTCACTGCTCACAGCTAGCAGTGTCTCTAATTTGGTGTCACTACCCATAACTAGCAGTGTCTCTCATTCTGGTATCACTGCTCACAGCTAGCAGTGTCTCTCATTCTGGGGTCACTACTCACAGCTAGCAGTGTCTCTCATTCTGGTGTCACTACTCACAGCTAGCAGTGTCTCTCATTCTGGTGTCACTACTCACAGCTAACAGTGTCTCTCATTCTGGTGTCACTGCTCACAGCTAGCAGTGTCTCTCATTCTGGTGTCACTGCTCACAGCTAGCAGTGTCTCTCATTCTGGTGTCACTACTCACAGCTAGCAGTGTCTCTCATTCTGGTGTCACTACTCACAGCTAGCAGTGTCTCTCATTCTGGTGTCACTGCTCACAGCTAGCAGTGTCTCTCATTCTGGTGTCACTACTCACAGCTAGCAGTGTCTCTCATTTGGTGTCACTACCATAGCTAGCAGTGTCTCTCATTCTGGTGTCACTACTCACAGCTAGCAGTGTCTCTCAGTGTCTCTCATTTGGTGTCACTACCCATAGCTAGCAGTGTCTCTCATTCTGGTGTCACTGCTCACAGCTAGCAGTGTCTCTCATTCTGATGTCACTACTCACAGCTAGCAGTGTCTCTCATTTGGTGTCACTACCCATAGCTAGCAGTGTCTCTCATTCTGGTGTCACTGCTCACAGCTAGCAGTGTCTCTCATTTGGTGTCACTACCCATAGCTAGCAGTGTCTCTCATTCTGGTGTCACTGCTCACAGCTAGCAGTGTCTCTCATTCTGGTGTCACTCTTCACAGCTAGCAGTGTCCCTCATTCTGGTGTCACTGCTCACAGCTAGCAGTGTCTCTCATTCTGGTGCCACTACTCACAGCTGGCGGTGTCTCTCATTTGGTGTCACTACTCACAGCTAGCAGTGTCTATCATTCTGGTGTCACTACTCACAGCTAGAAGTGTCACTCATTCTGGTGTGTGTCTCTCTTTCTGTGTCACTACTCACAGCTAGCAGTGTCTCTCATTCAGGTGCCACTACTCACAGCTAGCAGTGTCTCTCATTCTGGTGTCACTGCTCACAGCTAGCAGTGTCTCTCATTCTGGTGTCCCTGCTCACAGCTAGCAGTGTCTCTCATTTGGTGTCACTACCCATAGCTAGCAGTGTCTCTCATTCTGGTGTCACTACTCACAGCTAGCAGTGTCTCTCATTCTGGTGTCACTGCTCACAGCTAGCAGTGTCTCTCATTTAGTGTCCCTGCTCACAGCTAGCAGTGTCTCTCATTTAGAGTCACTACTCACAGCTAGCAGTGTCTCTCATTCTGGGATCACTACTCTCAGCTAGCAGTGTCTCTCATGCTGGGGCCACTGCTCACAGCTAGCAGTGTCTCTCATTTGGTGTCACTACCCATAGCTAGCAGTGTCTCTCATTCTGGTGCCACTACTGACAGCTAGCAGTGTCTCTCATTCTGGTGTCACTACTCACAGCTAGCAGTGTCTCTCATTCTGGTGTCACTACTCACAGCTAGCAGTGTCTCTCATTCTGGTGTCACTACTCACAGCTAGCAGTGTCTCTCATTCTGGTGTCACTACTCACAGCTAGAAGTGTCACTCATTCTGGTGTCCCTACTCACAGCTAGCAGTGTCTCTCATTTAGTGTCCCTGCGCACAGCTAGCAGTGTCTCTCATTTAGTGTCACTACTAACAGCTAGCAGTCTCTCTCCTTCTGATGTCCCTGCTCACAGCTAGCAGTGTCTCTCATTTGGTGTCACTGCTCACAGCTAACAGTGTCCCTCATTTGATGTCACTGCTCACAGCTAACAGTGTCTCTCATTCTGGTGTCACTGCTCACAAATAGCAGTGTCACTTACTCTGGTGTCCCTCCTCACAGCTAGCAGTTTCTCTCATTCTGGTGTCACTACTCACAGTTAGCAATGCCTCTCATACTGGTGTCACAACTCAAAGCTAGCAGTGTCTCTCATTCTGGTGTCACTACTCACAGCTAACAGTGTCTCTCATTCTGGTGTCACTGCTCACAGCTAGCAGTGTCTCTCATTCTGGTGTCACTACTCACAGCTAGCAGTGTCTCTCATTCTGGTGTCACTACTCACAGCTAGCAGTGTCTCTCATTCTGGTGTCACTACTAACAACAAGCAATGCCTCTCATTCTGGCGTCCCAGCTCACAGCTAGCAGTGTCTCTCATTTAGTGTCCCTGTGCACAGCTAGCAGTGTCTCTCATTTAGTGTCACTACTAACAGCTAGCAGTATCTCTCATTCTAGTGTCACTGCTCACAGCTAGCAGTCTCTCTCCTTCTGGTGTCCCTACTCACAGCTAGCAGTGTCTCTCATTTGGTGTCACTACCCATAGCTAGCAGTGTTTCTCATTCTGGTGTCCCTGCTCTCAGCTAGCAGTGTCTCTAATTCTGGGGTCACTACTCTCAGCTGGCAGTGTCTCTCATGCTGGGGCCACTGCTCAAATCTAGCAGTGTCTCTCATTTGGTGTCACTACCCATAGCTAGCAGTGTCTCTCATTCTGGTGCCACTACTGACAGCTAGCAGTGTCTCTCATTCTGATGTCACTGCTCACAGCTAGCAGTGTCTCTCATTCTGATGTCCCTGCTCACAGCTAGCAGTGTCTCTCATTTGGTGTCACTGCTCAGAGCTAACAGTGTCTATCATTTGGTGTCACTGCTCACAGCTAGCAGTGTCTTTCATTCTGGTGAAACTACTCACAGCAAGTAGTGTCTCTCATTTGGTGTCACTACCCATAGCTAGCATTGTCTCTCATTCTGGTGTGCCGTCTCTCAGCTAGCAGTGTCTCTCATTCTGGTGTCACTACTCTCAGCTAGTAGTGTCTCTCATGCTGGGGTCTCTGCTCACAGCTAGCAGTGTCTCTCATTTGGTGTCACTACCCATTGCTAGCAGTGTTTCTCATTCTGGTGTCACTACTCACAGCTAGCAGTGTCTCTCATTTTGGAGTCACTACTCACAGCTAACAGTGTCTCTCATTCTGGTGTCACTACTCACAGCTAGCAGTGTCTCTCATTCTGGTGTCACTACTCACAGCTAGCAGTGTCTCTCATTTTGGAGTCACTACTCACAGCTAACAGTGTCTCTCATTCTGGTGTCCCTGCTCACAGCTAGCAATGTCTCTCATTTGATGTCACTACTCACAGCTAGCAGTATCTCTCATTCTGGTGTCACTACTCACAACTAGCAATGCCTCTCATGCTGGTGTCCCTTCTCATAGCTAGCAGTGTCTCTCATTCAGTGACCCTTCTCACACCTTGCAGTGTCACTCATAGTGTCACTACTCATAGCTAGCAGTCTCTCTCATTTAATGTCACTGCTCACAGCTAGCAGTGTCTCTCATTCTGGTGTCCCTGCTCACAGCTAGCAGTGTCTCTCATTCTGGTGTCACTACTCACAGCTAGCAGTGTCTCTCATTCTGGTGTCCCTGCTCACAGCTAGCAGTGTCTCTCATTTGGTGTCACTACTCACAGCTAGCAGTGTCTCTCATTCTGATGTCACTATGTATAGCTAGCAGTGTCTCTCATTCTAGTGTCACTGCTATCAGCTAGCAGTGTCTCCTATTCTGCCGACAATGCTCACAGCTAGCATTTTCTCTCATTTGGTATAACTACCCATAGCTAGCAATGTCTTTCATACTGGTGTCACTACTCACAGCAAGTAGTGTCTCTCAGTCTCTCATTTGGTGTCACTACCCATAGCTAGCAGTGTTTCTCATTCTGGTGTCCCTGCTCTCAGCTAGCAGTCTCTCTCATTCTGATGTCACTACTCACAGCTAGCAGTGTCTCTCATTTGGTGTCACTACCCATAGCTAGCGGCGTCTTTCATTCTGTTGTCACTACTCAAAGCAAGTAGTGTCTCTCATTTAGTGTCACTACCCATAGCTAGCAGTGTTTCTCATTCTGGTGTCCCTGCTCTCAGCTAGCAGTGTCTCTAATTCTGGGGCCACTACTCTCAGCTGTCTGTGTCTCTCATGCTGGGGCTACTGCTCAGATCTAGCAGTCTCTCTCATTTGGTGGCACTACCCATAGCTAGCAGTCTCTCTCTCTCTCTCTCTCTCTGAGGTGCCACTACTCACAGCTAGCAGTGTCTCTCATTTGGTGTCACTACTCATAGCTAGCAGTGTCTTTCATTCTGGTGTCACTGATGGCAGCTAGCAGTGTCTCTCATTTTGGTGTCACTACTCACAGCTAGCAGTGTCTCTCATTCTGGTGTCACTACTCACAGCTAGAAGTGCCTTTCATTTTGTGTCACTCCTCACAGCTAGCAGTGTGCCTCATTATGCTGTCCCTGCTCAAATCTAGCAGTGTCTCTCATTTGGTGGCACTACCAATAGCTAGCAGTGTCTCTCATTCTGGTGCCACTACTCACAGCTAGCAGTGTCTCTCATTTGGTGTCACTACTCACAGCTAGCAGTGTCTCTCATTTAGTGTCCCTGCTCACAGCTAGCAGTGTCTCTCATTTAGTGTCACTACTCACAGCTAGCAGTATCTCTCATTCTGGTGTCACTGCTCACAGCTAGCAGTGTCTCTCCTTCTGGTGTCCCTGCTCACAGCCAGCAGTGTCTCTCATTTGGTGTCACTACCCATAGCTAGCAGTGTCTCTCATTCTGGTGTCACTGCTCACAGCTAGCAGTGTCTCTCATTTGGTGTCACTCCTCACAGCTAGCAATGTGTCTCATTATGGTGTCCCTGCTCATAGCTAGCAGTGTCTCTCATTCTGGGATCACTACTCTCAGCTAGCAGTGTCTCTCATTTGGTGTCACTACCCATAGCTAGCAGTGTCTCTCATTCTGGTGCCACTACTGACAGCTAGCAGTGTCTCTCATTCTGGTGTCACTACTCACAGCTAGCAGTGTCTCTCATTCTGGTATCACTACTCACAGCTAGCAGTGTCTCTCATTCTGAGGTCACTACTCACAGCTAGAAGTGTCTCTCATTCTGGTGTCCCTACTCACAGCTAGCAGTATCTCTCATTCTAGTGTCCCTGCTCACAGCTAGCAGTCTCTCTCCTTCTGGTGTCCCTGCTCACAGCTAGCAGTGTCTCTCATTTGGTGTCACTACTCACAGCTAGCAGTATCTCTCATTCTGGTGTTACTAGTCACAACTAGCAGTGCCTCTCATGCTGGTGTCCCTTGCTCATAGCTAGCAGTGTCTCTCATTCTGGTGTCACTGCTCACAGCTAGCAGTGTCTCTCATTTGGTGTCATTGCTCACAGCTAACAGTGTCTCTCATTTGGTGTCACTGCTCACAGCCAACAGTGGCTCTCATTCTGGTGTCACTGCTCACAACTAGCAGTGTCTCTCTTTCTGGTGTCCCCTCTCACAGCTAGTAGTGTCTCTCTTTCTGGTGACCATGCTCACAGCTAGCACAGCTAGCAGTGTCTCTCATTTAGTGACCCTTCTGACACATTGCAGCATCACTCATAGTATCACTACTCACAGCTAGCAGTCTCTCTCATTTAGTGTCTCTGCTCACAGCTAGCAGTGTCTCTCATTCTGGTGTCCCTGCTCACAGATATCAGTGTCTCTCAGTCTGGTGTCACTAATCACAGCTAGCAGTGTCTCTTATTCTGGTGTCACTGTTTAAAGCTAGTAGTGTCTCTCATTTAGTGCCACTACTCACAGCTAGCAGTGTCTCTCATTCTGATGACACTATGTATATCTGCTGTCACTGCTCACAGCTAACATTTTCTCTCATTTGGTATTACTACCCATAGCTAGCAGTGTCTTTCAATCTGTTGTCACTACTCACAGCAAGTAGTGTCTCTCATTTAGTGTCACTACCCATAGCTAGCAGTGCTTCTCATTCTGGTGTCCCTGCTCACAGCTAGCAGTGTCTCTCATTTGGTGTCACTGCTCACAGCTAGCAGTGTCTTTCATTCTGGTGTCACTACTCACAGCAAGTAGTGTCTCTCATTTGGTGTCACTACCCATAGCTAGCAGTGTTTCTCATTCTGGTGTCCCTGCTCTCAGCTAGCAGTGTCTCTAATTCTGGGGTCACTACTCTCAGCTGGCAGTGTCTCTCATGCTGGGGCTACTGCTCAAATCTAGCAGTGTCTCTCATTTGGTGGCACTACCCATAGCTAGCAGTGTCTCTCATTCAGGTGCCACTACTCACAGCTAGCAGTGTCTCTCATTTGGTGTCACTACTCATAGCTAGCAGTGTCTCTCATTCTGGTGCCACTACTGGCAGCTAGCAGTGTCTCTCATTCTGGTGTCACTACTCACAGCTAGCAGTGTCTCTCATTCTGGTGTCACTACTCACAGCTAGAAGTGTCTTTCATTTTGTGTCACTCCTCACAGCTAGCACTGTGTCTCATTATGCTGTCCCTGCTCAAATCTAGCAGTGTCTCTCATTTGGTGGCACTACCCATAGCTAGCAGTGTCTCTCATTGAGGTGCCACTACTCACAGCTAGCAGTGTCTCTCATTTGGTGTCACTACTCATAACTAGCAGTTTCTCTCATGCTGGTGTCACTACTGGCAGCTAGCAGTATCTCTCCTTCTGGTGTCCCTGCTCACAGTCAGCAGTGTCTCTCATCTGGTGTCACTACCCATAGCTAGCAGTGTCTCTCATTCTGGTGTCACTGCTCACAGCTAGCAGTGTCTTTCATTTTGTGTCACTCCTCACAGCTAGCAGTGTGTCTCATTATTCTGTCCCTGCTCATAGCTAGCAGTGTCTCTCATTCTGGGATCACTACTCTCAGCTAGCAGTGTCTCTCATGCTGGTGCCACTGCTCACAGCTAGCAGTGTCTTTCATTTTGTCCTGCTCAAATCTAGCAGTGTCTCTCATTTGGTGGCACTACCAATAGCTAGCAGTGTCTCTCATTCAGGTGCCACTACTCACAGCTAGCAGTGTCTCTCATTTGGTGTCACTACTCATAGCTAGCAGTGTCTCTCATTCTGGTGTCACTACTGGCAGCTAGCAGTGTCTCTCATTCTGGTGTCACTACTCACAGCTAGCAGTGTCTCTCATTCTGGTGTCACTACTCACAGCTAGAAGTGTCACTCATTCTGGTGTCCCTGCTCACAGCTAGCAGTGTCTCTCATTTAGTGTCCCTGCTCACAGCTAGCAGTGTCTCTCATTTAGTGTCACTACTCACAGCTAGCAGTATCTCTTATGTGCAGTGACACCAGCATGTGAGACTGTGAGCAGTGTCTCTCATTCAGGTGCCACTACTCACAGCTAGCGATGTCTCTCATTTGGTGTCACTACTCATAGCTAGCAGTGTCTCTCATTCTGGTGTCACTACACACAGCTAGCAGTGTCTCTCATTCTGGTGGCCCTGCTCACAGCTAGCAGTGTCTCTCATTTAATGTCCCTGCTCACAGCTAGCAGTGTCTCTCATTTAGTGTCACTACTCACAGCTAGCAGTATCTCTCATTCTGGTGTCACTGCTCACAGCTAGCAGTGTCTCTCCTTCTGGTGTCCCTACTCCCAGCTAGCAGTGTCTCTGATTTGGTGTCACTACCCATACCTAGCAGTGTCTCTCATTCTGGTGACACTGCTCACAGCTAGCAGTGGCTCTCATTTGTTGTCACTCCTCATAGCTAGCAGTGTGTCTCATTATTCTGTACCTGCTCATAGCTAGCAGTGTCTCTCATTCTGGGATCACTACTCTCAGCTAGCAGTGTGTCTCATGCTGGTGCCACTGCTCAGATCTAGCAGTGTCTCACATTTGGTGGCAGTACCAATAGCTAGCAGTGTCTCTCATTCAGGTGTCGCTACTCTCAGCTAGCAGTGTCTCTCATTTGGTGTCACTACCCAAACCTAGCAGTGTCTCTAATTCTGGTGTCACTGCTCACAGCTAGCAGTGTCTCTCATTTGGTGTCACTCCTCACAGCTAGCAGTGTGTCTCATTATGGTGTCCCTGCTCATAGCTAGCAGTGTCTCTCATTCTGGGATCACTTCTCTCAGCTAACAGTGTCTCTCATGCTGGGGCCACTGCTCACAGCTAGCAGTGTCTCTCATTTGGTGTCACTACCCATAGCTAGCAGTGTCTTTCATTCTGGTGTCACTACTCACAGCAAGTAGTGTCTCTCATTTGGTGTCACTACCCATAGCTAGCAGTGTTTCTCATTCTGGTGTCCCTGCTCTCAGCTAGCAGTGTCTCTAATTCTGGGGTCACTACTCTCAGCTGGCAGTGTCTCTCATGCTGGGGCCACTGCTCAAATCTAGCAGTGTCTCTCATTTGGTGGCACTACCCATAGCTAGCAGTGTCTCTCATTCAGGTGCCACTATGCACAGCTAGCAGTGTCTCTCATTCAGGTGCCACTATGCACAGCTAGCACTGTCTCTCCTTCTGATGTCCCTGCTCACAGCTAGCAGTGTCTCTCATTTGATGTCACTGCACACAGGTAACAGTGTCTCTCATTTGGTGTCACTGCTCAGAGCTAACAGTGTCTATCATTTGGTGTCACTGCTCACAGCCAGTAGTGTCTCTCATTTGGTGTCACTACCCATAGCTAGCAGTGTATCTCATTCTGTTGCCACTAATCACAGCTAGCAGTGTCTCTCATTCTGGTGACCCTGCTCACAGCTAGCAGTGTCTCTCATTCAGTGACCCTTCTCACACCTTGCAGTGTCACTCATAGTGTCACTACTCATAGCTAGCAGTCTCTCTCATTTAATGTCACTGCTCACAGCTAGCAGTGTCTCTCATTCTGGTGTCCCTGCTCACAGATAGCAGTGTCTCTCAGTCTCTTGTCACTACTCACAGCTAGCAGTGTCTCTTATTCTGGTGTCACTGTTTAAAGCTAGTAGTGGCTCTCATTTAGTGCCACTACTCACAGCTAGCAGTGTCTCTCATTCTGATGTCACTATGTATAGCTAGCAGTGTCTCTCATTCTAGTGTCACTGTTATCAGCTAGCAGTGTCTCCTATTCTGCTGTCAATGCTCACAGCTAGCATTTTCTCTCATTTGGTATCGTTACCCATAGCTAGCAGCATCTTTCATTCTGGTATCACTACTCACAGCAAGTAGTGTTTCTCATTTGGTGTCACTACCCATAGCTAGCAGTGTTTCTCATTCTGGTGTCCCTGCTCTCAGCTAGCAGTCTCTCTCCTTCTGGTGTCCCTACTCACAGCTAGCAGTGTCTCTCATTTGGTGTCACTACCCATAGCTAGCAGCATCTTTCATTCTATTGTCACAACTCAAAGCAAGTAGTGTCTCTCATTTAGTGTCACTACCCATAGCTAGCAGTGTTTCTCATTCTGGTGTCCCTGCTCTCAGCTAGCAGTGTCTCTAATTCTGGGGCCACTACTCTCAGCTGGCAGTGTCTCTCATGCTGGGGCTACTGCTCAAATCTAGCAGTGTCTCTCATATGGTGGCACTACCCATAGCTAGCAGTGTCTCTCATTGAGGTGTCACTACTCACAGCTAGCAGTGTCTCTCATTTGGTGCCACTACTCATAGCTATCAGTGTCTCTCATTCTGGTGTCACTACTGGCAGCTAGCAGTGTCTCTCATTCTGGTGTCACTACTCAGCTAGCAGTGTCTCTCATTCTGGTGTCACTACTCACAGCTAGAAGTGTCTTTCATTTTGTGTCACTCCTCACAGCTAGCAGTGTGTCTCATTATGCTGTCCCTGCTCATAGCTAGCAGTGTCTTTCATTCTGGCATCACTACTCTTAGCTAGCAGTGTATTTCATGTTGGTGTCACTGCTCACCAGCTAGCAGTGTCTTTCATTTTGTGTCACTCCTCTCAGCTAGCAGTGTGTCTCATTTGGTGACCCTGCTCAAATCTATCAGTGTCTCTCATTTGGTGGCACTACCCATAGCTAGCAGTGTCTCTCATTGAGGTGCCACTACTCACAGCTAACAGTGTCTCTCATTTGGTGACCCTGCTCACAGCTAGCAGTGTCTCTCATTTAGTGTACCTTCTCACAGCTAGCAGTGTCTCTAATTTAGAGTCACTACTCACAGCAGTATCTCTCATTCTGGTGTCACTGCTCACAGCTAGCAGTGTCTCTCCTTCTGGTGTCCCTGCTCACAGCCAGCAGTGTATCTCATTTGGTGTCACTACCCATAGCTGGCAGTGTCTCTAATTCTGGTGTCACTGCTCACAGCTAGCAGTGTGTCTCATTTTGTGTCACTCCTCACAGTTAGCAATGTGTCTCATTATGGTGTCCCTGCTCATAGCTAGCAGTGTCTCTCATTCTGGGATCACTACTCTCATCTAGCAGTGTCTCTCATGCTGAGGCCACTGCTCACAGCTGGCAGTGTCTCTCATTTTGTGTCACTACCCATAGCTAGCACTGCTCTCATTCTATGGCCACTTCTGACAGCTAGCAGTGTCTCTCATTCTGGTGTCATTACTCACAGCTAGTAGTGTCTTTCATTTTGGTGTCACTACTCACAACTATCAGTGCCTCTCATGCTGGTGTCCCTAGCTAGCAGTATCTCTCATTCTGGTGTCACTGCTCACAGCTAGCAGTGTCTATCATTTAGTGTCCCTGCTCACAACTAGCAGTGTCTCTCATTAGTGTCACTACTCACAGCTAGCAGTATCTCTTATGAGCAGTGACACCAGCATGTGAGACACTGCTAGCTGTGAGCAGTGTCTCCCATTCAGGTGCCACTACTCACAGCAAGTAGTGTTTCTCATTTGGTGTCACTACCCGTAGCTAGCAGTGTTTCTCATTCTGGTGTCCCTGCTCTCAGCTAGCAGTGTCTCTAATTCTGGGGCCACTACTCTCAGCTGGCAGTGTCTCTCATGCTGGGGCTACTGCTCAAATCTAGCAGTGTCTCTCATATGGTGGCACTACCCATAGCTAGCAGTGTCTCTCATTGAGGTGTCACTACTCACAGCTAGCAGTGTCTCTCATTTGGTGTCACTACTCATAGCTATCAGTGTCTCTCATTCTGGTGTCACTACTGGCAGCTAGCATTGTCTCTCATTCTGGTGTCACTACTCAGCTAGCAGTGTCTCTTATTCTGGTGTCACTACTCACAGCTAGAAGTGTCTTTCATTTTGGTGTCACTACTCACAACTATCAGTGCCTCTCATGCTGGTGTCCCTAGCTAGCAGTATCTCTCATTCTGGTGTCACTGCTCACAGCTAGCAGTGTCTATCATTTAGTGTCCCTGCTCACAACTAGCAGTGTCTCTCATTAGTGTCACTACTCACAGCTAGCAGTATCTCTTATGAGCAGTGACACCAGCATGTGAGACACTGCTAGCTGTGAGCAGTGTCTCCCATTCAGGTGCCACTACTCACAGCTAGCGGTGTCTCTCATTTGGTGTCACTACTCATAGCTAGCAGTGTCTCTCATTCTGGTGTCACTACTCACAGCTAGCAGTGTCTCTCATTCTGGTGTCCCTGCTCACAGCTAGCAGTGTCTCTCATTTAATGTCCCTGCTCACAGCTAGCAGTGTCTCTCATTTAGTGTCACTACTCACAGCTAGCAGTACCTCTCATTCTGGTGTCACTGCTCACAGCTAGCGGTGTCTCTCATTTGGTGTCACTACTCATAGCTAGCAGTGTCTCTCATTCTGGTGTCACTACTCACAGCTAGCAGTGTCTCTCATTCTGGTGTCCCTGCTCACAGCTAGCAGTGTCTCTCATTTAATGTCCCTGCTCACAGCTAGCAGTCTCTCTCATTTAGTGTCACTACTCACAGCTAGCAGTATCTCTCATTCTGGTGTCACTGCTCACAGCTAGCAGTGTCTCTCCTTCTGGTGTCCCTACTCCCAGCTAGCAGTGTCTCTGATTTGGTGTCACTACCCAAACCTAGCAGTGTCTCTAATTCTGGTGTCACTGCTCACAGCTAGCAGTGTCTCTCATTTGGTGTCACTCCTCACAGCTAGCAATGTGTCTCATTATGGTGTCCCTGCTCATAGCTAGCAGTGTCTCTCATTCTGGGATCACTTCTCTCAGCTAACAGTGTCTCTCATGCTGGGGCCACTGCTCACAGCTAGCAGTGTCTCTCATTTGGTGTCACTACCCATAGCTAGCAGTGTCTCTTATTCTGGTGTCGCTACTCTCAGCTAGCAGTGTCTCTCATTTGGTGTCACTACCCAAACCTAGCAGTGTCTCTAATTCTGGTGTCACTGCTCACAGCTAGCAGTGTCTCTCATTTGGTGTCACTCCTCACAGCTAGCAATGTGTCTCATTATGGTGTCCCTGCTCATAGCTAGCAGTGTCTCTCATTCTGGGATCACTTCTCTCAGCTAACAGTGTCTCTCATGCTGGGGCCACTGCTCACAGCTAGCAGTGTCTCTCATTTGGTGTCACTACCCATAGCTAGCAGTGTCTTTCATTCTGGTGTCACTACTCACAGCAAGTAGTGTCTCTCATTTGGTGTCACTACCCATAGCTAGCAGTGTTTCTCATTCTGGTGTCCCTACTCTCAGCTAGCAGTGTCTCTAATTCTGGGGTCACTACTCTCAGCTGGCAGTGTCTCTCATGCTGGGGCCACTGCTCAAATCTAGCAGCGTCTCTCATTTGGTGGCACTACCCATAGCTAGCAGTGTCTCTCATTCTGGTGCCACTACTGGCAGCTAGCAGTGCCTCTCATTTGGTGTCACTACTCATAGCTAGCAGTATCTCTCATTCTGGTGTCACTGCTCACAGCTAGCAGTGTCTCTCATTTGGTGTCACTGCTCACAGCTAACAGTGTCTCTCATTTGGTGTCACTGCTCAGAGCTAGCAGTGTCTCTCAAGCTGGTGTCACTGCTCACAGCCAGTAGTGTCTCTCATTTGGTGTCACTACCCATAGCTAGCAGTGTATCTCATTCTATTGCCACTAATCACAGCTAGCAGTGTCTCTCATTCTGGTGACCCTGCTCACAGCTAGCAGTGTCTCTCATATAGTGACCCTTCTCACACCTTGCAGTGTCACTCATAGTGTCACTACTCACAGCCAGCAGTCTCTCTCATTTAGTGTCACTGCTCACAGCTAGCAGTGAATCTCATTCTGGTGTCCCTGCTCACTGATAGCAGTGTCTCTCAGTCTGGTGTCACTACTCACAGCTAGCAGTGTCTCTTATTCTGGTGTCACTGTTTAAAGCTAGTAGTGTCTCTCATTTAGTGCCACTACTCACAGCTAGCAGTGTCTCTCATTCTGATGTCACTATGTATAGCTAGCAGTGTCTCTCATTCTGGTGTCACTGCTATCAGCTAGCAGTCTCTCCTATTCAGCTGTCACTGCTCACAGCTAGCATTTTCTCTCATTTGGTATCGTTACCCATAGCTAGCAGCATCTTTCATTCTGGTGTCACTACTCACAGCAAGTAGTGTTTCTCATTTGGTGTCACTACCCGTAGCTAGCAGTGTTTCTCATTCTGGTGTCCCTGCTCTCAGCTAGCAGTCTCTCTCCTTCTGGTGTCCCTACTCACAGCTAGCAGTGTCTCTCATTTGGTGTCACTACCCATAGCTAGCGGCGTCTTTCATTCTGTTGTCACAACTCAAAGCAAGTAGTGTCTCTCATTTAGTGTCACTACCCATAGCTAGCAGTGTTTCTCATTCTGGTGTCCCTGCTCTCAGCTAGCAGTGTCTCTAATTCTGGGGCCACTACTCTCAGCTGTCAGTGTCTCTCATGCTGGGGCTACTGCTCAAATCTAGCAGTGTCTCTCATTTGGTGGCACTACCCATAGCTAGTAGTGTCTCTCACTAAGGTGCCACTACTCACAGCTAGCAGTGTCTCTCATTTGGTGTCACTACTCATAGCTATCAGTGTCTCTCATTCTGGTGTCACTACTGGCAGCTAGCAGTGTCTCTCATTCTGGTGTCACTACTCAGCTAGCAGTGTCTCTCATTCTGGTGTCACTACTCACAGCTAGAAGTGTCTTTCATTTTGTGTCACTCCTCACAGCTAGCAGTGTGTCTCATTATGCTGTCCCTGCTCATAGCTAGCAGTGTCTTTCATTCTGGCATCACTACTCTTAGCTAGCAGTGTCTTTCATGTTGGTGTCACTGCTCACCAGCTAGCAGTGTCTTTCATTTTGTGTCACTCCTCACAGCTAGCAGTGTGTCTCATTTGGTGACCCTGCTCAAATCTATCAGTGTCTCTCATTTGGTGGCACTACCCATAGCTAGCAGTGTTTCTCATTGAGGTGCCACTACTCACAGCTAACAGTGTCTCTCATTTGGTGACCCTGCTCACAGCTAGCAGTGTCTCTCATTTAGTGTACCTTCTCACAGCTAGCAGTGTCTCTAATTTAGAGTCACTACTCACAGCAGTATCTCTCATTCTGGTGTCACTGCTCACAGCTAGCAGTGTCTCTCCTTCTGGTGTCCCTGCTCACAGCCAGCAGTGTATCTCATTTGGTGTCACTACCCATAGCTGGCAGTGTCTCTAATTCTGGTGTCACTGCTCACAGCTAGCAGTGTGTCTCATTTTGTGTCACTCCTCACAGTTAGCAATGTGTCTCATTATGGTGTCCCTGCTCATAGCTAGCAGTGTCTCTCATTCTGGGATCACTACTCTCAGCTAGCAGTGTCTCTCATGCTGAGGCCACTGCTCACAGCTGGCAGTGTCTCTCATTTTGTGTCACTACCCATAGCTAGCACTGCTCTCATTCTATGGCCACTTCTGACAGCTAGCAGTGTCTCTCATTCTGGTGTCATTACTCACAGCTAGTAGTGTCTTTCATTTTGGTGTCACTACTCACAACTATCAGTGCCTCTCATGCTGGTGTCCCTAGCTAGCAGTATCTCTCATTCTGGTGTCACTGCTCACAGCTAGCAGTGTCTCTCATTTGGTGTCACTGCTCATAGCTAACAGTGTCTCTCATTTGGTGTCAATGCTCACAGCTAACAGTGTCTCTCATTCTGGTGTCACTGCTCACAGCTAGAAGTGTCTCTCATTCTGAGGTCACTACTCACAGCTAGAAGTGTCTCTCATTCTGGTGTCCCTACTCACAGCTAGCAGTGTCTCTCCTTCTGGTGTCCCTGCTCACAGCTAGCAGTCTCTCTCATTTGGTGTCACTACTGACAGCTAGCAGTATCTCTCATTCTGGTGTCACTACTCACAACTATCAGTGCCTCTCATGCTGGTGTCCCTAGCTAGCAGTGTCTCTCATTCTGGTGTCACTGCTCACAGCTAGCAGTGTCTCTCATTTGGTGTCACTGCTCACAGCTAGCAGTGTCTCTCATTCTGGTGTCCCTGCTCACAGATAGCAGTGTCTCTCAGTCTGGTGTCACTACTCACAGCTAGCAGTGTCTCTTATTCTGGTGTCACTGTTTAAAGCTAGTAGCGTCTCTCATTTAGTGCTACTACTCACAGCTAGCATTGTCTCTCATTCTGATGACACTATGTATATCTGCTGTCACTGCTCACAGCTAGCATTTTCTCTCATTTGGTATCACTACCCATAGCTAGCAGTGTTTCTCATTCTGGTGTCCCTGCTCTCAGCTAGCAGTCTCTCTCCTTCTGGTGTCCCTGCTCACAGCTAGCAGTGTCTCTCATTTGGTGTCACTACCCACAGTTAGCAGTGTCTTTCATTCTGGTGTCACTACTCACAGCAAGTAGTGTCTCTCATTTAGTGTCACTACCCATAGCTAGCAGTGTTTCTCATTCTGGTGTCCCTGCTCACAGCTAGCAGTGTCTCTCATTTAGTGCCCCTGCTCACAGCTAGCAGTGTCTCTCATTTGGTGTCACTTCTCACAGCTAGCAGTATCTCTCATTCTGGTGTCTCTGCTCACAACTAGCAGTGTCTCTCCTTTTGGTGTCGCTGCTCACAGCCAGCAGTGTCTCTCATTTTGTGTCACTCTTCACAGCTAGCAATATGTCTCATTATGGTGTCCCTGCGCATAGCTAGCAGTGTCGCTCATTCTGGGATCACTACTCTTAGCTAGCAGTGTCTCTCATGCTGGGGCCACTACTCACAACTAGCAGTGTCTCTCATTTGGTGTCACTACCCATAGCTAGCACTGTCTCTTATTCTGGTGCCACTTCTGACAGCTAGCAGTGTCTCTCATTCTGGTGTCATTACTCACAGCTAGCAGTGTCTTTCATTTTGGTGTCACTTTTCACAGCTAGCAATGTCTCTCATTCTGGTATCACTACTCACAGCTAGCACTGTCTCTCATTCTAGTGTCCCTGCTCACAGCTAGCAGTCTACTTTTTCTGGTGTCCCTGCTCACAGCTAACAGTGTCTCTCACTTGGTGTCACTACTCACAGCTAGCAGTATCTCTCATTCTGGTGTCACTACTCACAACTAGCAGTGCCTCTCATGCTGGTGTCCCTGCTCATAGCTAGCAGTGTCTCTCATTCTGGTGTCACTGCTCACAGCTAGCAGTGTCTCTCATTCTGGTGTCACTGCTCACAGCTAGCAGTGTCTCTCATTTGGTGTCACTCACCATAGCTAGCAGTGTATCTTATTCTGGTGTCACTGCTCATAGCTAGCAGTGTCTCTCATTCTGGTGTCACTGCTCACAGCTAGCAGTGTCTCTCATTCTGGTGTCACTACTCACAGCTAGCAGTGTCTCTCATTCTGGTGTCAGTACTCACATGTAACAGTGCATCTCCTTCTGGTGTCCCTGCTCACAGCTAGCAGTGATTCTCATTTGGTGCCACTACTCACAGCTAGCAGTGTCTTGCATTTGGTGTCACTATTCACAGCTAACAGTGCCTCTCAGTCTGGTGTCCCTGCTCACAGCTAGCAGTGTCCCTCATTCTGATGTCACTACTCACAGCTAGCAGTGTCTCTCATTTAGTGTCACTACTCACAGTTAGCAGTGTTTTTCATTTTGGTGTCACTACTAACAGCTAGCAGTGTCTCTCATTCCGATGTCACTACTCACAGCTAACGGTGTATCTCATTTGGTGCCACTAACCATAGTTAGCAGTGTCTCTCATTCTGGTGTCAGTACTCACAGCTAGCAGTGTCTCTCATTCTGATGTCACTATGTATAGCTAGCAGTGTCTCTCATTCTGGTGTCACTGCTATCAGCTAGCAGTGTCTCCTATTCCGCTGTCACTGCTCACAGATAGCATTTTCTCTCATTTGGTGTCACTACCCATAGCTAGCAAGGTCTCTCATTCTGGTGTCACTGTTCACAGCTAGCAGTGTCTCTCATTCTTGTGTCAATGCTCACAGCTGACAGTGTCTCTGATTCTGGTGTCACTACTCACAGCTAGCAGTGTCTCTCATTCTTATGTCAGTACTCAAAGCTAGCAGTGTCTCTCATTTAGTGTCACTACTCACAGCTAGTAGTGTCTCTCATTTAATGTCACTACTCACAGCTAGCAGTGACTCTCATTTTGATGTCACTACTCACAACTAGCAGTGTCTCTCATTCTGATATCACTATGTATAGCTAGCAGTTTCTCTCATTTTGGTGTCACTACTCACAGTTAGCAATGCCTCTCATACTGGTGTCACAACTCAAAGCTAACTATGTCGCTCATTCTGGTGTCACTACTCACAACTGGCAGTGCCTCTCATTCTGGTGTCCCTGCTCACAGCTAGCAGTGTCTCACATGCTGGTGTCACTGCTCACAGCCTGCAGTGTCTCTCATTTGGTGTCACTACCCATAGCTAGCAGTGTCTCTCATTCTGGTGCCACTACTCACAGCTAGCAGTGTCCCTCATTCTGGTGACCCTGCTCACAGCTAGCAGTGTCTCTCATTTAGTGACCCTTCTTACACCTTGAGTGTCACTCGTATAGTGTCACTACTCACAGCCAGCAGTCTCTCTCATTTGGTGTCTCTGCTCACAGCTAGCAGTGTCTCTCATTCTGTTGTCCCTGCTGACAAATAGCAGTGGCTCACATTCTGATGTCACTATGTATAGCTAGCAGTGTTTCTCATGCTGGTGTCACTGCTATCAGCTAACAGTGTCTCCTATTCTGCTGTCACTGCTCACAGCTAGCATTGTCTCTCATTTGGTGTCACTACCCATAGCTAGCAATGTCTCTCATTCTGGTGTCACTGTTCACAGCTAGCAGTGTCTCTCATTCTTGTCTCAATGCTCACAGCTAACAGTGTCTCTGATTCTGGTGTCACTACTCACAGCTAGCAGTGTCTCTCATTCACATGTCTCTACTCAAAGCTAACAGTGTCTCTCATTTAGTGTCACTTCTCACAGTTAGTAGTGTCTCTCATTTAGTGTCACTACACACAGCTAGCAGTCTCTCTCATTTGGTGTCTCTGCTCACAGCTAGCAGTGTCTCTCATTCTGGTATTCCTGCTGACAAATAGCAGTGTCTCTCATTCTGATGTCACTGATATCAGCTAGCAGTGTCTCCTATTCTGCTGTCACTGCTCACAGCTAGCATTGTCTCTCATTTGGTGTCACTACCCATAGCTAGCAATGTCTCTCATTCTGGTGTCACTGTTCACAACTAGCAGTGTCACTCATTCTTGTGTCAATGCTCACAGCTAACAGTGTTTCTGATTCTGGTATCACTGGTCACAGCTAGCAGTGTCTCTTATTCTTATGTCACTACTTACAGCTAGCAGTGTCTCTCATTTAGTGTCACTACTCACAGCTAGCAGTGTCTCTTATTCTGGTGTCACTGCTCAAAGCTAGTAGTGTCTCTCATTTAGTGTGTCACTACTCACAGCATACAGTGTCTCTCACTTGGTGTCACTACTCACAGCTAGCAGTATCTCTCATTCTGGTGTCACTACTCACAACTAGCAGTGCCTCTCATGCTGGTATCCCTGCTCATAGCTAACAGTGTCTCTCATTCTGGTGTCACTGCTCACAGCTAGCAGTGTCTCTCATTCTGGTGTCACTGCTCACAGCTAGCAGTGTCTCTCATTTGGTGTCACTCACCATAGCTAGCAGTGTATCTTATTCTGGTGTCACTGCTCATAGCTAGCAGTGTCTCTCATTCTGGTGTCACTGCTCACAGCTAGCAGTGTCTCTCATTCTGGTGTCACTACTCACAGCTAGCAGTGTCTCTCATTCTGGTGTCAGTACTCACATGTAGCAGTGCATCTCCTTCTGGTGTCCCTGCTCACAGCTAGCAGTGATTCTCATTTGGTGCCACTACTCACAGCTAGCAGTGTCTTGCATTTGGTGTCACTATTCACAGCTAACAGTGCCTCTCATTCTGGTGTCCCTGCTCACAGCTAGCAGTGTCCCTCATTCTGATGTCACTACTCACAGCTAGCAGTGTCTCTCATTTGGTGCCACTACTCACAGTTAGCAGTGTTTTTCATTTTGGTGTCACTACTAACAGCTAGCAGTGTCTCTCATTCCGATGTCACTACTCACAGCTAACGGTGTCTCTCATTTGGTGCCACTAACCATAGCTAGCAGTGTCTCTCATTCTGGTGTCAGTACTCACAGCTAGCAGTGTCTCTCATTCTGATGTCACTATGTATAGCTAGCAGTGCCTCTCATTTTGTTGTCACTGCTCACAGCTAGCAGTGTCTCTCATTCTGGTGTCATTGCTCACAGCTAGCAGTGTCTCTCATTTGGTCTCACTACCATAGCTAGCAGTGTCTCTCATTCTGGTGTCATTGCTCACAACTAGCTGTGTCTCTCATTCTGGTGTCACTGCTCAAAGCTAGCAGTGCCTCTCATTTGGTGTCACTACCCAAAGCTAGCAGTGTCTCTCATTCTGGTGTCAATGCTCACAGCTAGCAGTGTCTCTCATTCTTGTAACAATGTCTCTCATTCTGGTGTCACTGCTCACAGCTAGCAGTGTTCCTCATTCTGATGTCACTACTCACAGCTAGCAGTGTCTCTCATTCTGATGTCAGTACTCACTGCTAGCAGTGTCTCTCCTTCTGATGTCCCTGCTCACAGCTAGCAGTATCTCTCATTCTGGTGTCATTGGTCACAGTTAGCAGTGTCTCTCCTTCTGGTGTCTCTGCTCACAGCTAGCAGTGTCTCTCATTCTCTTGTCACTACTCACAACAAGCAGTGGCTCTCATTCTGATGTCACTATGTATAGGTAGCAGTGTCTATCATTCTGGTGTCCCTGCTCACAGCTAGCAGTGTCTCTCATTTGTTGTCACTACCCATGGCTAGCACTGTCTTTCATTCTGGTGTCACTGCTCACAGCTAGCATTGTCTTTCATTCTTGTGTCAGTGCTCACAGTTAACAGTGTCTCTCATTCTTATGTCACTACTCACAGATAGCAGTATCTCTCATTCTTATGTCACTGCTCAAAGTTAGCAGTGTCTCTCATTCTAATGTCACTACGTATACCTAGCATTGTCTCTCATTCTGGTGTCACTGCTCACAGCTAGCAGTGTCTCTCATTCTGGTGTCACTGCTCACAGCTAGCAGTGTCTCTCATTTGGTGTCACTACTCACAGCTAGCAGTGTCTCTCATTCTGATGTCACTACTCACAGCTAGCATTGTCTATCATTCTGGTGTCAGTACTCACATGTAGCAGTGCGTCTCCTTCTGGTGTCCCTGCTCACAGCTAGCAGTGATTCTCATTTGGTGCCACTACTCACAGCTAGCAGTGTCTTGCATTTGGTTTCACTACTCACAGCTAACAGTACCTCTCATTCTGGTGTCCCTGCTCACAGCTAGTAGTGTCTCTCATTCTGATGTCACTACTCACAACTAGCAGTGTCTCTCATTTGGTGTCACTACTCACAGTTAGCAGTGTTTTTCATTCTGGTGTCACTACTAACAGCTAGCAGTGTCTCTCATTCTGATGTCACTACTCACAGCTAACAGTGTCTCTCATTTGGTGCTACTATCCATAGCTAGTAGTGTATCTAATTCTGGTGTCGCTGCTCACAGCTAGCAGTGTCTCTCATTTGGTGTCACTACTCACAGCTAGCATTGTGTCTCATTATTCCGTCCCTGCTCATAGCTAGTAGTGTCTCTCATTCTGGTGTCCCTGCTCACAGCTAGCAGTGTCTCTCATTCTTGTGTCACTACTCTCAGCTAGCAGTGTCTCTCATTCTTATGTCACTACTCACAGCTAGCAGTGTCTCTCATTCTTATGTCACTACTCACAGCTAGCAGTGTCTCTCATTCTGATGTCACTATGTATAGCTAGCAGTTTCTCTCATTCTGGTGTCACTGCTCACAGCTAGCAATGTCTCTCATTTGGTGTCACTGGTTCTATGGTAGCATTGTCGCCTCACAGCAAGACATTGTCCTGTTCGATTCTCAGCTAGAGCATCTTCTGTGTGGAGGCATGTGTGAATGAGCATGCCTTCGTTGAAGGTTGTGCATCAGAGCTGGTAACTCAGCACGTAAAAATCCACTACCAAACATTAGCGGACCAAAGTTCCGCTGTGGCAACCCCTAACCAGGATAAGCCGAAAGACACAACAACCCATAGCTAGCAGTTTTTCTCATTCTGGTGTCACTCCTCACAGCTAGCAGTGTCTCTCATTCTGGTAACAATGTCTCTCATTCTGTTGTCACTACTCACAGCTAGCAGTGTCTCTCATTCTGATGTAACTACTCACAGCTAGCAGTGTCTCTCATTCTGATGTCAGTACTCACAGGTTGCAGTGTCTCTCCTTCTGGTGTCCCTGCTCACAGCTAGCAGTATCTCTAATTTGGTGCCACTACTCACAGCTAGCAGTGTCTTGCATTTGTGTCACTACTGACAGCTAACAGTGCCTCTCATTCTGGTGTCACTATTCACAGCTAGCAGTGTCTCTCATTTAGTGTCACTACTCACAGGTAGCAGTGTCTCTCATTCTGATATCACTACTCAGAACTAGCAGTGTCTTTCATTCTGGTGTCACTACTGTCAGCTAGCAGTGTCTCTCATTCTGAGGTCACTACTCACAGCTAACAGTGTCTCTCATTTGGTGTCACTACCCATCGCTAGCAGTTTCTCTCATTCTGGTGTCGCTGCTCACAGCTAGCAGTGTCTCTCATTTGGTGTCACTGCTCATGGCTAGCAGTGTGTCATTCTGGTGTCACTCATCACAGATAGCAGTGTCTCTCATCCTGGTGTCACTACTGACAGCTAGCAGTGTCTGTCACTCTAATGTCACTACTCACAGCTAAGAGTGTCTCTCATTCTGGTGTTACTGCTCACAGTTAGGACTGTCTCTCATTCTGGTTTCACTGCTCATAGCTAGCAGTGTCTCTCATTCTGGTGTCAATGCTCACAGCTAGCAGTGTGTCATTCTGGCGTCACTCATCACAGATAGCAGTGTCGCTCATCCTGGTGTCACTACTGACAGCTATCAGTGTCTGTCACTCTAATGTCACTACTCACAGCTAAGATTGTCTCTCACTTGGTGTCACTACCCATAGCTAACAGTGTCTCTCATGCCGATGTCGCTGCTCACAGCTAGCAGTGTCTCTCATTCTGGTGTCACTGCTCATAACTAGCAATGTGTCTCATTCTGGCATCACTCATCACAGCTAGCAGTGTCTCTCATCCTGGTGTTATGTCCTGCAGTGTTTGCTTAGCTGGTGCACAACTGTGCATCTGTTAAGCATCCTGTTGCACATTTGTATATGAACTATGTAAGGCCATTGATAAGCCCAATCATTGTGCCCTATCAAAGTGCAATAAATATCAAGAGAGTGTGAATTATGTCCAATATTTTTTTCAAACAAGATTTTTGGGATCAGAAAAGTACTTTCCCTGGCCAACAATAAGGTTGGTACCAATGAATGAGGGGGGTGCAGGATAATAAGCTGTAGTGGATCTTTTTCCCCTTTTCTAAGAACTTGTCATTTGATCAAGTGTCATTTTTTAAGTGCCATATTGTTAGATTCGTAGAGCACTAAGCCTTATTTCATAGTTTGCGGTACACATTGTAAATGTAAGGTTACTTATCTGTTATGTTGAGTAACCTCAGGTGTGTGTTTAGTTTTTCTGAAAAGGCAGGATATAAAGATGCCTACTCTGGAGTCTATTCACATGACAGCAGACATCACTGCCTCTCAGGTATTCTCACTGTATAACACGTTATAATTCACAGATTACATGCAGAACAACGACTGTTGCAGCTTAAGTGGTCATTTATGAAATGTTTCAAATATGGGGTGACTTTATGACATCTGTACTATATATGGTGTAGCACAATGTTAGATAGCATATCAGAAGCTGCTTGAATTTGTTTTATGTAGGGTAGAGGTGAGGGGATGGTTGCTTCAATACACCACAACATTTTGAAAGATAATAAAAAAGAGAAAGTAACATAAATGATGAGACAGGTATAAGTACACAGAGACATCTTCAAACAGTGTAATAAATATTTACAACAAAAGGTACATAACCTAGTTTACACACATTCAGTACACTAAGCAGTCGCTAACATGCCCAGGATATAGCAGAAATTTCCAGATGAGACATTAAGTGCAATTCTTTACCATCACAAATCCATCGTGCTCTACACAGGCTAATTAGTACGTATTTATTTAATCCACTTGTATAGTTCTATTATAACTCTCAACCTCTTAGAGAAAGAAATCTGGGCAAAGCCCAAAATAATGGGGGGAGAAAGGCCCAATATAGGGACAGATTTTAAATATTGCTGTTATAAACTTAGAAAGTTGCTAGAACAACATGATTTGTGTGAATGAATTTTTCTGAGGGATATGAAGTCTGGAACTCCAATGTATGTCATTCCTTAGTGACTTCAATCCTCAATGATTTGCCGGAAAATTACAAATTTTATAAGGAAAAGACAAAAATATGAATCAAAAATCTGGATAGTTGAGAAGTATGATTTCCATTCTGAGTTGAGTTTTCCGAGATTTATCTTAACAAGCAGACAGGTTGGAAGCACACACATCCCCTTAACGTTTGAATTCACCATGCAGTTGTAACTCACTTTTCTGTCTGCATGATGACAATTGTGCATAACTCTAAACCTATTGTCAGAAAAAAATCTGGACAAATCCAAAAATAATGGGGGTTAAAGTCCCAGAAATAGGGACAAATTTTAAATATTGTCCTATAAACTTAGAAAGTTACAAGAGCAAAAGGTCTTGCATTACCATGCCTTTTTTGGAGGATATGAAGTCTGAAACTCAAATATTTGTCATTATTTAGTGACTTTAGTGCTCACTGATTTGCCACAAAAATCCAGAAAATCGCAAATTTTATGAGGAAGCGAACAAAAATATGAGGCAAAAATCTGGACAGTTGAGAGGTATGCAATTGCGAGACTGCATCTGACATGAAAAGGATATTACATCACATTTGTTTGGAGTCAACTTAACTTTTATGCCTTAGACTTTACATGAATTTAGCATTAATACCTCCTTTCTAGAGTCACCTCCCTTACTTAACTTGTCCCATGTCGTATTGAATGTGTCCATCAATTCCCTCTTACAACCTCGTATGGTACCCCATACGGTAGGTTCATGACTTTTTCATGAACAAATACTTTTGCAGGTCTTTATAAGCTGTTACATGTGCCCCTCTTCAGATCTGTTCTTCCTGTTCAGAGTGCCCATTTCACTTCTCCCCAAGTTTACAGCCTCATCATGACCTAAAGTCACTTCAGGTCTCTTGTAAAAAGACCTCCAAGCCTCTCTCACCTCTGTTCATATACTTTCCACTCCATGCCACACTTCTTTCTGTCGGCTTCACTCTGAACCCCATCCATCTACCTAATGTTTCTTTCTTAGTACATGCTCCAGAACTGCTAGCAGTTTTCAAGGTGTGATCTGACCAGATCCTAACAAAAAAAAAAAAAAAAGACCATAACTTACTTGCTTCTGAAGTCTATCTCCCAAAGGATATTCTGTATAATGCTGTCTGCTACTACCACAGTCCTCTTACTCTGCTCTTGGTCATATAATCCAGGTATACTAACCACCTCTAGGTCCCTACTCGTCTGCCACTGGCTCTCTTTCCCAAGTTGATACTCACACAAGGGTGGCTGTAGTCCAGATGCAGTACTCCATATTTATCTGTGATGAACCTCAGCCATCATCTTTCTTCATACTTGGACATCCATGTCCATTAGAATCTTATTCCAGTTTTCCACTGCTGAATCCATGTTTACATTATCTGCAAAAAAGTATGATCCTATCCTCTGTTCCCTCAGATATGGCTGAAATAAATATAATAAGTGCTGAGCCTAGGACCTACACCTTTGTACTCCAAGAGGTATAGCTAGAGCAGGGCAAAGGGAATAATTGCCCAGGATACAAGGTGTTGGGGGGACTGGCAGATGTCAATGGGGTGTTATTATATTAACTGTAATTCAGAAATGAATGCTGATACTGTATTTGTAGTCACAGGTGAAGACATTTATGTGTGGTATTCTTTTTTTTTTTTTTTTTGCAATATTCAACTTGGACAGAGAACCTTTTTTCTCTGTCCTCCACTTGGAGAGAGAACCTTTGTTTCTTTCTTGGAATGCAACTGCACCTCGTGCCAGACAAGGTAGCTATGGCAGTAGGCATTTCAATAGTTATTTCCATTGTTCCAGACAATTTGCCTCTCTCTAAAATCCTCTTTGTCCTACTGTCCTAACCTGCAAATATACCATAGCCTAGTTCTTTAACTTTATCTCTTTCCTAAGCCACTGTAGTTCCCTAGTAGTCACTAAACTAGAACAGAGTAAAATACATTCCTTAACTACAGATAAACCACTTCTTTTGGTAAACTACTGTCAAATTCTCCTGTAATTTAGCAATCACACTGAATTAGGTTTGACTGACAGCTCCTTTGGCCAGAATGACATGTTTGATGTCCGTGAGATTGTTGTTATGTTTGAAATAAACATCCTTTACACCTCTTGATTTTCTCAATGACTTTTCTTGCCAGCATTGAAGACTTACACCCTGTAGTTCACTAGATCTTTATTTGTCCTTCTTACATCTTCAAGTCCCACTGGCACTTCCTCGACAGCCAGTTACCCGTCAAAGGATTAACCCCTTATATTGTCAGAGATTCTTTTGAATCCTGGAAGGTAGCACATATGATTCATAGAAATTAATTAGGCAGAGCTACATCAAACACTATAAAATTGTACAGTAGACAACAGAGGCATGTTTTCAGGGGGTCAAGATCCGCTACATCATACAGCCCAGAATTCTCAAGATATTAACTCTGACATCCTGGTAGGTAAGGGGAAATTTCTGTAAAGTCTAAGCTACATGATTTTGCTTATAATACCACCTTCTATTTGATGATTTACGGTTTAGAAATTGCCACTTTCCGAATCTTATTCTGATTAAAAACCCACAAATAAAACATGCACATTCCCAGCACATATTGCCCTTGTGCCTTATCATTCCTTTCACATAGCTAGTTCCCTTTCCATATGCTTCCTATCTCTCCTAGTCTGCATCAATTCCCATTTGCTCCCACCAGTTATGGCACTTTACCCTCCTTTTTATTTTTCAAGACTGAGGCAAAACATTAATTCAGTAGCACTTCATGTTCACTCCTTTCTATGGATTCTCCCTTGTATCCTTACTCAGCTTGATCAGGTCTCTTCTTCCTTTCTGCAAAATACCTAAAAATACTTTTCTCTTCTTGAATCATTCTGTTAACTCCCCTTCGACTTGTGCCTTTACAATTTTCACCTCCTCTCACCCTTCTCCTTGTCTCTCTCTTTTGTGCCTCATGCACCCTCCCTAGCCTCTCACTTCCTCCTCTTGCATCTGTTCTCTTTTGCACTACACACAAGCTTAAAATTTCAGACAGCAACAGTGGTTTTCTCTTCCTTTTCTGTTTTTGCCTACTATGAGCAGATGCCTTCCCTGATCTGGTAATATCAGTGTGTGAGAACACTTGAAAGTTTAAGTTGCAGTCTCCAACAACTGACATATTTCATTTGTTTGGTGATTTGTAGAGGCTTTTCAGCTAGGCTAAGAGTGCCTGCCATCAGCATCTTTCAGCGCTTAGTTTTAAAGTTAACCAGTTGGTATCTTCATCATTGGTTGAGATGCTCTTTCTAGTACTCCAGTTTTTATATTATTTCTGATTAATACCAGTAAGCCCTTACCAATTCTCATGCCTGGCCTGGAATTGAATAGATGCATGCAGTTGGAGAAATGATGGATTAAGTCAGCTGTGGATATTTTATCCATAATTCTGATTCCTACTATGTCAGATATACCAGTTAAGTTCAATGCAGCTGTCTAAGAGGAGAATGCTGACAAGAGAAGGAAGCCTAGTTGAGAATTTTGAGAAGCAGCATTTTATAACAATGTGAAAACTATTTCCCATCGATGTCAGTGCACTATGAAGTGTGTACAGCACCACTCTGATTGCACAACTGCACAATACAAGTCAATGTTGTTTGAAGAATTCACAGTGAGGACGAGTGAATGAAGTGGACTCATACGAGTGCAGCAGAGCTTTCATTTTAGTTCTTAGTTTATTTTATTACTGGTTTATTTGTTTGTCTCTTTCTTTCTTTACTTATTTATTGATTTATTTTTTGTGGCTTACTATTGTTAAAACCATTATTTTCTTTTCCTGGGAAGCAGACATTGACTTTTACAATATCATTTCAGACATCACCCACTAAAGTGAAGTTGTTTAAAAAACATCATATTTACCTCCATCATCTGAAAAGAATTAATAATTTTACAGCTATACAGCAATGGAAAATGTGATGTAAAATATTAATTAGACTGCAGGAACTGCATTCATTTCAATACCATCAAAATACTATCTTTTTCTGGCAACACCGGCACATAAGAAATGCACCACTAAATCCAAATGAAAGAGAAGCAGCAGAGAATGTTGTTAGATCCTACAAGCAAAAACTGCTTCAGAAAAAGGATCAAAACAGATTTAAAATCTAAAATCTTGTGTGTCATAAATCAAAACTACTGATATTTGCTGTATATGCTGTATATTTGGAAGTTAGACAGATGTGACAGCGTGGGGGATATGTAATCTTTTACTAGGCCTCCTAAGGCAGACATTCTGTGATGTTACCTTTATGTGGTATAGTGTCAAGATTTAGTATATATGACAATTATTTCACTGTACCCATTCAGTCAAGTAGAACAGACTGAATGGTTAGACATCCACAGATGTTTTAAGTGGGGAACAAATTCTCCATCTCCCTCCCATACATGAAAATGTTTTACCTGCATCCTCTGGCTATTATAACCAACTCAGGGGATCTCTAAACCTCAGAGTCAGATATACATTTTTTCACTGCCAGCCACTTTGGTCTACTGAGTTGATTGAACATGCATCAGTGAGACAAGCAATGATGAAAAACATCAGTACCATAATATCCCAATGACTTGGACCAGTGAGGGGATGTAAAACCTTGTAATTAGTATATTTAGGTAAGGGTAATGCAGGGGAGCTTGCACATTTTCAAATACAAAATCTATTTCATTGTTCCATTTATGTTTTTATCTGTTGCTTTTTTTGTAGTTGTGTGACATTGCAGATTTCATACTAGGGGATCCAATTATTTTGTGCTTGTTTGCGTGAAATGAAGCAGCTAAACTAGCCAGCTAATTTACAAAGCCTTTTTTTCTTTTTGAAAGCAGGACAAGTATTAACAACATAACAAATGATTAAAAAATATACATCATAACAAATGATAAAAAAAATATACAACATAGCAAATGATAAAAAAAAAAATATATATATATATATATATATATATATATATATATATATATATATATATATATAGCTGTCTTACCTCCAAAAGAGTTGTGCAGTAACACTCTATCAGTACTTGCTAATTGCTCATCCTAATATGTAGCTGACATATACCTGGCAATTCAGAAAGAACTCCACCAACAGCAGTAAGAGCTACAGCCAAAAGGGGCTGTTTACACAATGTGGGAAATTGCGACTCAAAGACATGTTAGCCACAGTGAAGGCAGGCTTCCTTATCAGGTAATTTGCATGTCTCTAAGTCACCTTTAACAACCTCTAGTGCTAATCAGCACTTTTGGACTTTCCTGCAGTAGTGAACACTGCCAGCCCATTCATTGTGTTGACAAAAGCACCCCCCATTCATTCTCCCACACACATGCACACATTCAAACACATACAGACATATCTTTTACCTGTCCCTCAATGGGGATAATATCCCCAATGTCTTTTCTTCTTTTTTTGTCCCTGCCCTTGTAAATCACAGATCCTTACGGTCAGTGAAAACTGCCAGACATTAGTGTTTAATACGTCTTAGTGTTAGGAAAGGGTATCATGATGCATGAGCTGTTGTTCCATTAACTTTTTTTAGTGAGCCCAAGTCACAATATACTCCCCAGTGTCATCTAGTATTCCTTCCTGCTTTGTACTGAAGCCTCCCTTTACACAGACTCACCCCCATTCTTCTCCCCATTATTCTCACCTGTCTGTCCCTCATTTTACAGACTGCTCCTGCTGTTGACTATTGCAGACGCCCTGCCCTCGTAACTCACAGACAGCTGCAATCATAGAATCATGCCAAACATTAGAGTTAAATACTTATTATGTAAAAAAATCATGATCAGTTAGTATAGTGGGTTAAAGCAGCTGCTTTCTGTGACGTGTTTACAGGGTTTAACTTGCCATCCCATTCACTTGAGCTTTTTTTTTTTTGCACAGACTTGGGTAATATTTGACTAGAATTCCCTAGTATCCAGTGGTGTGCAGAGGACTAACATGTTCATTGAATGCACCAAAGGAACAGGGTTTGAGCCTTCTTATGACACAATATAAAGAGTTATCTCCGCTGTCTAGTGCCCTGTCCCCATTATTGCAGGATTTTCTAGGGGAGTGTTGAGGTATTACAGCCCCCTCCCTCCACATACCATACATTCGTGCATACACAGATAGCCCCCTCTCACCCAATTGCACTCACAGACACACTCAACCATTCACTCACCCGGACACACACACCTACTCTGCCTAACCCCCATGTAACCTTCCAGATAGACGGACAGACACACACACTAACCTTAAACCACTCATACCTCTGCATACACTCACAAATGTAGCCCCACACATATACACACACTCACATACTCCCCAACACTACCTGTCCACCAAAATCCCCAGCACTTACTTCTAACACGCTGGTTAATCATAAGCTTTTGGCTGTGTTCATTAACATGGGTGGCTGATGTACCTTATGCATCTGAACAATTGTCATTCAGCAGTATAAATGCCTTACTTAAGGCATGTCCAGAGGAGTGCAAATGGCTAATTGGCATAAACCTGTCCTTCACAATGGTAGGCCATGGCGACAGCTACCATGGAGCTGCACCTCTTCATACTGCAGCACCGTGGTAAGGCTGTCTCTGAATCAGAAATGTTTGCTGTGCGGTAACCTTTCTGAATTTAGCCCTCAGAGAGTATACTTGTGTCAGATGTATTCTGTGTGTTGTTCTGTTAATTTATCTCTACGTTAGGTATGCAATGCAGTATATGTATGAGTATCACTGAGCAAGCATGCCTTATGGTAATATGGTAAGACCAAATATTTTCTTTAATGGCATGTGCATCTCTGACCCAGTTTCCACAGAAATTAACTTCACGTGTTACAAAAGTAATAAATGTGTCACAATTTGTGCACAGATATATTGCTTATATGTAGGGTTGTCTGCTAAAAGGAAAAGCTGAAAATGTGCAGATCTAGAGAAAATGATTTTGAGTAATGTGTTGTTGATAAGTTTGGCATGATTCGTGTGCTGCAACAATGATCAAATGAAATGCCCACCAATCACATGACTGGAGCTGTAAAAAACAAAAAAAAACTATTTTGCTGAAGTGTCTAAATGAAAAGAAATATATTTTCATTCAACAAGATTTATTTATTTACTATTTGATAACAAGGTAAGTGGGCTAGTATGTTGGCTCTTTTCAACCATAACCAGGGAGTGATAAGCATAACATAATATAATTTAGGCAGCAAATACTTGTTTCAGCATAATAGACAATTGAAGATAGACTGAGTAGAGCAAACATAAATCAAACAGAACAAAAAGCAAAAGCGGGTACAAATTATATATGTACAGAAGGAACATAAACCATATCCAACATAAAGCAAGTCAGTATAAATTCTATACAGTTTGTATAGATTGAAGGTTCAAAGTTAGACTATACCCTGCCCCTATAGCACTTGCAAATGATTTCATCACTGAAATGTTTCTGTAGTAGTTTCTTTTTTTCTATTTTTTTATTTGGTTTTCAAACAATATTTAAACAAATCAATTACAAAACAAACAAATAACTATTTACATAGTCTACAGCTAATCAATACTTCAAAGTTATACATATCAACAATTAGCATTTTTCAAGCAAGTCTTTATCTTTAAGCCAAGATTTATATGAATGTGTAATATGAAAAGTTCTCATCTTTACAGTATGCAATTCACTAATCCGGACAATTTTTCCCATACTAATGAATTCAACATTAGAGGGGGTAACATTACTTTTCTAATTTTTATTAATTACTTTTCTGGCTATAGCAAGACTAGACCAAAGAAGAGGCACTTGGGTTCTAGCAATAATCTCAGGAATTGGAGCATTAAATAACACTAAAGACTTAGAAATATTACATCTATCTGACCATAGAGCTTGAATTAAGTTATTAATTTCTTTCCAAAAAGAGGAGATGACTTCACATTCATATTATGTGTCCAATCAGCTGTTATTTCAGAATCACACCTCCAGCATTTAATTCTATTTCATTTATACATAATTGTAATTTTAAGAGTGACAAAAACTCTATGCAAGAATTTCCAAGTGAAATTCTTGAAATCTTTCAGAGTAGATATTGATTTAAATTCAGCTGGATGATTCCAGGAGGTGGGTCATAGCCAAGTAAAAGTCTTTTCAACTTATTTGCTTTTGAAGGATAATTTGATCCTTACTATTTCTTAAGTAGTATGTTTTTTTTCTCTTAATGGTAATTTAAACCTTAGTGGTAGAAAGTATTCTAATTTTAGCATTTTGAAACAAAGGCATTTAAATAGATAGGATACCCATTCATTTATGGGTATCCAGTGTAGCTCCTTGATGAAATTATAATGGTGTATTTGATAATCTGTGAGTAGTACAAATCTAGAAAATGATTAAGTAATCTCTAGCCATAATGTATTGTAGGAGGAATAAAGAGCTAGTAAAAGTAGTCCATATACTAGTTTGGGTACTAATACTTGTTTTAGTAATTACTGCCCTGGCTGCTGCTGACAACGGATTAGAAATCCTGCAACACAGCTCGTCTTTTGAAAATACTTTTTAATATTGTCATTGTTGGTAGAGAATGTAAGAGCAAGTCAGCTGTTAAGCCTGAGTATTTGTGTGGAGATTGTAGTACCTTTAGTGTCTTTAACAAGTATGGACTGTAATCCTGCTATTTTGGGGGGAGTGAAGAAAAGCGTCACCTTTGTTTTTGTTGGGTAGAGAAGCAGTTTGCTAGTGGCTGTCCATTTGCATAATTTATAGATGTATGTAAATAGCTGAGATTGTGGCTTGTATATGATTTATTGGTTTTCAAACATAAAAATATCCTCATCATATACTGGGAGATTTAGGGTACGCACTTCTTTGGTTATATCAATAATAAACACTGAGAAAAGATGTGGGCCAAGAACAGATCATTGAGGTATTCCAGTACTGAGAATACTTTTTGCATAGTATTAGTTGTGAAAATAAGTTTGGAAGGACCTAGTTTTTAAACCATGTAATGGTGTTTTCACCAAAGTTATACCTTTTGAGTTTTTTAACAATATTATAGCAGATAGTGTTGTTTGCAGAACATAGTGCAGCAGAGGTGCTAAAGGCATTCCAGAATGTATGTTGGTGATATGATTGTAAATCATCACAATTAATGCATTTAAGTAGTTGTTTGTAAAGTAGCTTTTCAAAACTTTTTATGATGGGGTAGAGATTACAGACAGGCAGTGTGGCACAGCATGGGTAGCATGGAGGGGTTGCTGATACACTGAGTCTTCCCTACATTAAAAGAAAGGAGTCTTGTTCATTTAAAGTTTTTTTTGAAAGACATTGCCTAAACAAGGTCTATATTAGGAAAGCGAAAAAACGTTTACGTGGATATGTAAATGTCGAACTGTATAGCGCGAAGTGGACTTAGAGCGAAAGTCGAAAACCGTAAAGATGAAAATAACGAATTTCCATGGTTGGCCCATCTGTGGATTAGCTGTATAAGGTAAGTGTTGGATAGTTAAGGAGTTTAGGATAGGGTGCAGGTTAAGGTAAGTGTTTAGATAAGAAATGTATGTTAGATTTAGTGTAGAGTTAGAGGTAGGGTTTTGTTAAATGCATGTTTGTAGGTTATTTAATTTGTTTGTGTATATTTTCATAGGGGAAATGTGCGGTAGTTACGAACCTTAGGGTTAGGGAAGGGTTAAGGATAGTGCATAGATAGTTTTGTATGTGAGGTTTAGTACTGTTGGAGGTAGGGTTTTTTAAATGTATGTATGTGGATTATATGTTTTGTTTTGGTGTATGTCTGTAGGGGACGTGTGCGGTAGTTACGGACCTTAGGGTTAGGGAGGAGTTAAGGATAGTGCATAGTTAGTTGTGTATTTGGGGTTTAGTGCAAGGTTAGAAGAAGGGTTTTGTGCTTTACTTTAGGTTAGAAGTAGGGTTTGGTTAATGTATGTATGTGGTTTATTTATTTTATTTGGGTAGGTAGTATATAGCTAGTGGTGGGGTTGGCCGACTATGACAGTTCGATTATTTTTTTTTCCGCTGTTTAGTGCGTTCGGGATTTTCACAGTTCGCGGTATAGGGGTCGATGTTTTGGTATTCGTGCATAGGGTTTTTCAGTTTCATAATATAGACCCACCTAAACAAAGTAAATATAAATGCTTTATTTGAAAGAAAGCAAGTATTATCTTGGTTTAGGTAAAGTGAAGCAGGCCAGCCAGGTAAGATTGACTTTGCACAGCGTCTCTTAGAGGCTTTATTTTCTTCTACTGCACATGCCTGCAGAATGTTGCTTACTGCTAGAAGTCCAGGGCAGGGATTGCCAGCATATGTCCTAGCTGTGGAAATATCATAAGCAGAACTGAAAGCAATTTGGAGTACCAGCCAAACACTTACCCCACCCCCATACATCTTGAAATATCACGCTGAAAATAAAGGACTACTTTTAAACAGAACCTGCACATAGTTTAGTTGGAATGCTTACAAACTAAGGTCTGCTGTCTAGTATCAAATATGTATGGGGGTGGAGCGTGGAAGCTTTGAATATGGAAACTGTGCATTTTCCTAAGCAATCCCTTCAGTAGTTTCACTATGAATGCACAAGCCACAAAATGAAATATTTCCCCCAATGATCCCTTCAGTAGTTTCACTATGAATGCACAAGCCACAAAATGAAACATTCCCCCAATGATCCCTTCAGTAGTTTCACTATGAATGCACAAGCCACAAAATGAAACATTCCCCCAATGATCCCTTCAGTAGTTTCACTATGAATGCACAAGCCACAAAATGAAACATTTCCCCCAATGATCCCTTCAGTAGTTTCACTATGAATGCACAAGCCACAAAATGAAACATTTCCCCCAATGATCCCTTCAGCAGTTTCACTATGAATGCAGAAGCACAAAATGAAACATTTCCCCCAATGATCCCTTCAGTAGTTTCACCAAATATGTACAAGCACCAAAACAAAGCATTTCTCAAAGTGATCCCTTCAGCAGTTTGACCAAATATATACAAGCACTGCACTGACACCAAAATTAAACATTCCCACAACAACCCCTTCTGTAGTTTATCCATGTCTGCACAAGCACTTCACTGACACCAGAATTAATCATTTCCCCCAATGACCCCCTCAATAGTTTGTCCATGAATGCTGAAGCACTAAAATGCAATAAAAATGCCTTTAAGTAAAGTTAATAATTGTACCTTCTTTTAACACACATGGCAGTACATATTCCTTTTTTCCCTTCCCCTCGGAACTCCATACACTCGTGGTAAATTGTTGTTTACTGGCATAAGGTCAGGGCCATTACAAATGTGTAAAGTTGGTTATCTGCATATTAGCTGTCCCACTATCACTTATGCCTTAAGCATGTTAGGCTTATGCGATACGGAGGCTTGTTTAACAAAAAGCCTAAGCATTTTCATAGTCATCCTGAAAAGTATGAATTGTGCA
The DNA here is from genome assembly GCF_019279795.1 of Protopterus annectens. Classification (NCBI taxonomy): domain Eukaryota; kingdom Metazoa; phylum Chordata; order Ceratodontiformes; family Protopteridae; genus Protopterus; species Protopterus annectens. The sequence goes on along the minus strand of NC_056749.1, from coordinate 485,037,650 downwards.
ACCGTGTAGTGCTGCTCTTACTGGATTACCACTACGAAAATGTTAAGGCCTGTACTATGAATACTGCACTATAATTCTGCCTGCCTTCATCTCTCAACTCATGGCATTTGGGTACATATCTGTCAACCTGTTACAAGAAATCTGGACAAAGTCATAAATAATTGGTGGGGGGAGACAAAGACCCAAAAATCAGAATAATTTTTAAATACTGCTCTTGCAAACTTGGAAAGTTGATAGAATATCACGTTTTTCATTAGCATGGATTTTCTGAAGGGTATGAAGTCTGAAACTTAAAACATTGTCATTATTTTCTGAATTCAATCCTCAATGATTTGTTAATAATCTCTTAGAAAGCCACAATTTTATGAGAAACGCACCAAAAATGTAAGGCAAAAATCTGGATATTTTGTGAAAATCTGCATGGGTTGAGAGGTATGTTTAGGTACTAATGAATGCTTTGTAATATACAAGTGTCACCAGTGCCTTTAAAAGTTAAAAAGGTAGTCATTGGTTTCCAATGTGTTTTACCTTTTACCTGCTGATATAATTTGAGTGTAATGTGATGACAAACTGAAACCTAGCTGCAGAATTGTAAATCAGCAGCTGGCTTGCCTGTATGAGACATTGCTATAGCAAACAATGACTGGCTTGCTCTGGTTTTGTGTTGTTTCTATAAATGAAAAAATGTAATCTGTTTATTTGGGTTTTTCTTGGGGTAATATGTTCATTATGGATTATGGTTCATACACTATACCCCCAAATGGTGTGACACTAATTCTTACACCATGGGTCGACCTTACAGTTGAGCAATAGCAAAGCTTATCTAATGAGGGACTTTTGTTATTTAAAGTCACAATGGAAGTACTGGCAGTCACAGGTGGATCTCAAACACAGCAGAATGGAAAATACAATGTCTTTACATCATATATTAGTTTAGAACTGGCTCACTGTCATTATAGTTATAATCCCCTAACAAGATGGCATTTTAGGGATGGCATTTGGGAAGATTTCAAGGATTGTATATGGTGTAGTAGCTAGTGATGAAGAGGGATGTAAATTGAGGTTATAATGAGTCATGTTGTTTTGCCTAGTGCAAATCTACAAGAGACCCGGTTTGGTGCCTTGGCACTTAGTGCGCTGCCGCTGTTATAGGCAAGGATGTCTAGAGAGTTTTGTTTGATTAGTAGGCTGGTTGCACCTCCTGCTCATAAGCTTGGTCTATTACCTAAAAAATTACATAATTAGTTTTGATATAATTTGAGGGGCAAAAGGAAAATTACATGTAGTGGAACAAACGCATGGAAATGAATTGTTTGTAGGCACAATATACCTGGAAAATGGACAGAGTTAGCAGTCTACATGAAAATGGCACAGCCAGTATGTAATAACAACATAAGTTAGAAATCTGGAAAGAGAAGCAGAGAGTTAATAATCAAACTGCGGTGCTAGACTAGACACTGACATAGAGTGTAATACCATGTCTGTTCATAAGTTTGAAGCACTGAATCCGAAAAGTCGGTAAGCTGATATGAACTTATAAACTTTCCCCCTTTAAAAACCACATGGACAGAAAGTGTTTACAAGTGAATATAAGAACAGATAGCCAATAGCTGAAATAGTAAGTGACACTTTAACAATGGGTCACTTGACTTGTCAGAAGTCTGGTATGGTGAAAAGAATTCATAATACAAACAGTGGTGTGATGGTTTACTTAGAGTACAAGGATATGTATACTGGCTGGGGCTATCTGTCAAGAGTTTATCATGTTGAGATAAATCCTGCAATGTTACAAGTAGTGTGTGCGCTAAAGAATGCTCTAGTGGAACTAAAGATTTAAACAGAATGGTGTGAACTGGTGTGATTCCTAAACACATTGCATATAATAAATGGGTTAACAGCATAATTACTGTTGTGAAGACTGATACAATTTGTAACACTATAAATCTTCAAACTCTTTATAAATCTATAAAAAGGGAGCACTATACACTTCACATGACCATGCCTGGAGGGAAGCATCGTTCTTTCTTTGACACTAATCAGGGGTTCTTGCAAATTAAGCTTGATGAGAAATGCTCCAAGCTGTATACTTTTCCACACTTATGGGAAGATAACAGAGTTCTCAGACTTACATTTGATATTTCGTTAACATCTGAAGTGTTGCATAAAACCATTGCACAATTAAACAGAGGGTCTGATAGTATCACTAATTCTATTGATTATGCACAACTAATGATGATTAGGATGAGTTAATAAGATTTAGAAGACAACCACATGTTGAACACAAGCAAGCACAAAATAAAAGTAACAGAGCTCACATATGGGTTACATTTTCATGTCAAAAGTTTTAATAAACAAGATATTGAGAAGGTCAGATCTATAAAACAAATTCCTCCTCCAATGAATAAACAAACATAAATGAGATTTCTTGGTATGATACTGTATCTTTCCAAGTTTATTTCAAATATGCCAGGATTAAGTATTTAAAGAGGAAAGTTTATAAACTGTGATGCAGGTAGTAATGAAGCACAGAGAAAAAAAAGTTTTAAATTGCTTAAACAATTAGAAGTGGCCAGACTAAAACAAGTTGATGTGCATAAATTGGTCACACTGCATGTGATTACAATGCAGAAAGGAAGTAAGTAGTGCTTAAATTCTGCAAAAAGATAAATGGCTTCCATTATTTCTTTCATTTTACATACATCATTCACATAATTTAACATTAAATCTGGCTAATATTACATATCTGAGAATGTGTAACTGAATGTCCTGCACAGAATATCATAAATTGTCATAAGCAATTTCCCAACAGCTGTTTTAAGTGAAAATATTGCTTTAAATGTTGCTGTGTTCCACACTGTATGATCCCTACATTAGATGATCACATTAAAGGGGCAGTGTGTCTCCATCTTCTTAAAATAATGCCACTTCCAGACTCATTAGACTATATATAATGACCTGGAACTCCTCCATGTCCAGTTCACTATTAATAAATTCCCTTTATCATATCATGGTTAATTACAACACCACCTCTATGCCCCCCTCAGCCCGTACCTCCTACGTAACCGGTATGGATATACATTAAGCCAAATAACATTTTCCTAGGAGACTTCAACTACCCCTCCATTAACTGGGAGACCTACACATACTCAAACAGACATGCCTAGAAATTTCTGAATTTTATCAGTACAAACTGTCTGGACCAGGTAGTCCACACCCCAATCAGGGGTGATAAAATCTGGGACTTAGTCCTTACCAGTAGTGAGCAGCTTCCTTCCAACAACATCATCATCCATGGTCAAAATGAGCCACAAATTAGTCATATTCTCCTTAAGACTGAAGCTGGAAGCATATTCCAATACCTCAGCATTCAGAGAATATGCCAAGGTCAGTCTACTAAAACTGATTGATGACCTGACAAAATTCACAAGCCCCTTCCATCTTGAAGACCCCACTGCTTATGCAGAATCCTTTACTGCCACATTTGATGCACATGTAAATAGCTGCACAGATGCATCTGTCCTTCTCAGGAGTAAATATAATGCCAAATGTAAAAATAACCTCCACAGTAGAACCCTAAAATAAACAAACGCTGCAATAAAAAATCGCACTCAAAACTAAATTTAACTCTCAATTTGCCACTAACTCTTGTTAAACTTAACAAGAAACTCTGGATTCAGATTGAATCAACCAAAGTCAGATATGAGGTAAAAACAGCCATTCAGGTGAAGGATAACTACAAAGTAGAATCAATACAGAGCACTGCACAGAGCTAATTGTAAAGGACATGACATACTCAGACCAGAAAACAGTAAAGGACATGACATACTCAGACCAGAAAACATAGCCAATCTACTAGTGAGCAAATTTAGTTCAAACTTAACCCCCCCTCCCCTCTTAAATTCCCAGATCACATACCTGCATCTATACTCCCCTCAAATCTCAGGGTACTAACCAAGGCCAAAAACACAACTTATATGTGGTCAGATAACATACTGGGCATGGGCATACTTTGCCTGGTCGAAAGCCCATATACTCAAATGTTATTTTCAGGAGATGAAAATAACGAAAACTGAAATGCTGAACTGTGCAGTTTTTCCCAGGGCATGTAGATACTTGCCCAACATGGGGAAATAAGCTATTTTCCCCACTGTAGTGCAATCCTAGAGTTGGTATATATAGTTAGGGGGTGTGGGGGTGTAGTCCCTTACCAAGGTGGGTTTCAAATATTACAGTGCGTTTTCATGAAGTTTTGGACAAGTGTTTACTTGCCCTGGGAAAAATGCACAGTTCAGGATTTATTTTTCATTAGTTTCATCTTAGTGAAAACAACATTCAAGTATTCAGGCTTTCGATCATGCAAAGTGTTTGTGTGTGTGTGTGTGTGTGTGTGTGTGTGTGTATATATATATATATATATATATATATATATATATATATATATATATATAGATAGATAGATAGATATAGATATATGTTGTCTGAGCTGTCTACATGAGGACAGGTAGTGAATTTGGGGAAATAGTATTACAAGATTAGACAGTAATAAGTTCCCCCAAGCTGAGGCAACCTCAGAGGTAACTTATTCAGAAATAAGGAGTGAGAAGACAAAGCCCCTAGACTGGAAGTACAAGTTGTTCAGCCTTCTACATAGGACATTCAGATTACTGGGAAGTGCTACAGTTGGCTGTGGTAGATCATGGGTGATGTACTACACTGTTGAAGTAGGCCAACATAGCTGATATTCTGAGTCGGTCATATTTATCAGAGCTGCAAGGATTGTTTGATGATGAATTAAACATCGGCCAGATAATTACACAGTTGCCATTGACTAAACATAGTTATATTAGTTTCAGCAATGTACTACAATGATCATGAGATGGAAATGCTTCAAGCAGTAGCTATGCAAGGATGGTTGACAATGCCTAATCAATAAATAAACATATGTTGGCATGCAAATGCTAGAATCACTTGGGAACTGTGTGGTATAAATGAAGAGCTTGTGATGCATTAATTAAGTAGGTATGTCTGTGCAAATAGAACAGGATGTTCAAATTTCGATTGCAAGCAATGTTTACCACAACAACAATCCAAGACAAGAATTATTTCTTATTTGATGACAAAAACATCTTGGAGTAAATCTGAAACAAATTAATTTCATTATAAAGACTATTTGTATCTGATCTGTATTGACTATTATTTAAATTTTTTTGAGGCCATGAAGTTAATAGATACTTTGAAAAGAGGTGTGATCAATGTACAGAAATCAGTATTTGCAAGGCATTTGATTATATCAGATAATGATCTGCAATATGCAACCATACAGTGAAGGGCACTTTTCAGAGGAGCAGGCATTTCAACATGTTATCAAGTATCAATGCACAGCCTAATGGCCAAGAGTATATAAAGAAGTCTAGACTTTCAAAAACCTTCTGAAGAAATCAAAGTATTAACAGTGACTATTATGAATACTCACTTATAGTTCACCTAAATAAACACTCCAGTGCAAGGTCCAAGTCTATTTTGAGCTCATTTTAATGTTTATAATTTCTATGTATTTACTGACTTCTATAAATTAACTTCAAGTGCAAAAAGAACCTAAAAAAAGCTAGTCTAGGCAGAACTTTAATTATGATCAATACACAAAGCTTCTGCCATCTCTACAACTAAGGGACACAGTGAGAAGTCTGCAGGATTCTAGTGAGAAGCAACCAAAGGAGGTTGTTTTAAAGCAATGTGAACCACAAAGGTTCCTCCTGTTGAGTGTACTGCAGGTAAAAATCTACTTAAAAGTAAGAGATATCTGTTTAAAATGAATATGAGTCAGTTAATGTATGGAACATAGAGTCCATCACTATGATGGCTTCAGAGACAAGGAGGCTGCCATGAAATTGCCCAGAGGGATATCCCAAGAGGTGTTCCAAGATCTGTTTCCAAATAACAGAGTTAAATAAGGTAATCCTGACAAACAGAGAGTTAACACAGGAAGAAGTCCATAATATATCAAAAGCACCACTACAGACCACAGAATCCCCTACATATTAAAGATTTAGAAGATTTTTTCATGAAAGCCAGTTAAATATTCAGGCATTTCATATACTAACATGCATTACCAGATATGACATAATCAAAAGTAATTGAAATGCACTGAGATGATTCATTTCACTCCACTAATCAAGTGTTATAGCTTTGTCGTTATTGAGAAAAGCATTTAAAACAAAGTTCTTCAGTTAAAAAGTGATATTTTGAAGGATATCTGTTTAAAACATTTGTGTGTTTGTGTGTGTGAGCATACATGTGTGTGTCTGACGTGTTACATAATGCAAGTGTCTGGGTTCCAAAAAAGTTTGCTGTAAGGTGGGTATATCTTTAAGACACTGGTGTTATTTAAATTTCCTATGCTCTTCAACCGGTTTAATTTCCCATACAGTGTTGCACATTTTGAAAGTGAAGCTGATGAAACTGACAACTTGCAGTCTAATGTCTGATCTCATATTGTTAAACGAATTGTGCTAAATACGTTGTGGTCTATATAAAAAGATCAAAGTGTGCTCAAAAAAAATAACGAGACAGCAAGATCCACCAAGTCTGGAACCTTCAAGTGACTACAGAGGACTGACTGTAATATATGTCATATAAGGAAATGTACATCAATGGGTAACCTTAATAGCTACAAAACATTTGACGAGACTGCACAACTCTCCATTCTTCTTGAACAACATTTATGTTTCACGTTATCCTAGTGTTGTGCACTGTGAAGCAATTAAACGAAGAAAAACAATTTCTACCAGTTATGACTTGTACTGCTTTTCAATTGTAAATTAATGTCTGCCAACTCTGATAACAAACATAACAAACATACTATGATAAACATTACAGTGATAGTAATGGGGCAGGGTAAATTTTTACTGCATACTGTAAAGTAAATACATTGTAAGATAAAACTCCAAACATTTTAGGTAACAGAGCTATGTGAATCAGGACTATGCCTTTAACTGAAGACAAGTTTGGAGATGTAAGGGACACTGAAAATTTGTACATAACTTTGCTGCATTTTTTTAAAATACTTCCAACGTAAAATCTTAAAAACCATACTGCACGTAGACTAAAAATTGCATTTTAAAGGAGTAAATATTTCACAAATAATTCTCCTTTGGGCATGGTTTACACTGGATTTGCTTCTGACTAGTATGGTTTGCTTGCAAAGGCAAAGCCCAAGTGACTAAATGCACATAATGAGTTTGATTAAATCCCAGTAGACCACACCCTAACATGGTATATTTCTGTTATACTCACAATAACTAAAAAATAACTTTAACACAACACAGAAAAAGACAGGGAACAATAGAAATAAAAACAAAAGGCTTATATATCTATATATAAAAACAATAAACCATAAGGATGACATCTCACATAGTAATAAGTTTATTTGCTAAACTGCAACACTGCAAAGCTTTCAAGTGTAAGACTCTTTTTCAATGCAACAGTTCAAAAAGTCAGTTCTGCATTTATATAACAATTTAAAAATCACAGCCAGCATACCAAATGAAACTAATTAATTCAGTAAAAAGTTAACCCTTTAATCACCAATAAAACCACATGACATAAAAAACAATATAACAGCAATATAAAAATTCTCATACATCATTAAATACTAGAATGTTTTAACTTAAGTATAGGCTTTAGTTAAGGAGACTATCGAATATGTGGTCTCCGAATGTGATGGAATGGCTTATCCATATTTGTATAACAACCAACCTGTTGTTAATAAAAAAGATGTAATGGCTAATATGAACTGGTCTCTTAGCTATAGTACAAAACATAATAGGCGTACACAACAAATAAAGAATATTATAGAGAAAAATTGGACTATGTTATGCTCAGATAATGAACTTTGTAAGATTATTACAGAAAGACCATGTTTTATATATAAAACAGATAAAACCCTTAAACAATTGCTGTGTTACAAGGAATTTAAGTGGAACACATGAAAACAAAACATAGTGAGTAAGAAACAGACTATACCCTGCTATAAATGTAGCTGACACTGATGTAGAATTTATTGACCCAATTTCTAAAAAGAATTGTGTTTTCCAAACATTTGCTACTTGTCACACTGAAAATGTGATTTACCTTGCTAATTGTGGGAAATGTTCAGCCTTTTATATAGGTAAAATAAATAATAAGTTAAAAGCTAGGACAGTATCACATATCTCGGAGGTACGTAGAAAATTAGACACAAATGCTTTATATAAGTACATTCAGTACTATGGAAATGAACATTTCTTTAAGTTTAGAGTGCTACAAAAGATAGACTTGAATCATAGGGGTGGGGATATTGTTACTGCTACAGAAGCAGTGGAATACAAATGGATAAATTATTTTAGGGCAGATGCCCCACCTGGTTTAAATACGATAAATAGTATTAAGCCTATACTTAAGTTAAAACATTCTATTATTTAATGCTGTATGAGAATTTTTATTTTGCTCTTATATTATTTATGTCATGTGGTTTTATTGGTGATTAAAGGGTTAACATTTTACTAAATTAATTAGTTTCAGTTGGTAGGCTGGTTGTGATTTTTAATTTGTTATATAAATGCTGAACTGATGTTTTAAACTGTTGAATTGAAAAACAGTCTTATACTCAAAAGCTTGGGAGTGTTCAAGTTTATTGAATAAATGTATTACTTTGGGAGATGGATGTCCTTTTTGGTTTATTAGGTTCATAGGTGGGAACTAGGCTATCTGCCCAAAGGCATTTATAACCCTAGCCAGAATGTGTTGGCTTTCGCCGTCCCCTTAGATTAGTTCCCTGTGCCTCTGTCCAGCAGAGCCACTGAAGTGATCCTCGAGGTAAACTTTCTGTTTCCCATCCACTCGTCAAGGTTTCTTTTGAAGAGTGTTAGCGAGGAGCTCTGCCTAATGTAGATTAGGATCTTGTTCCAAAGCATGAGAAGTCTCTGGGACAGGAATCTATCCCTCCAGCACATCCTATTTATTGTTGTGGTGAGGTTTAGCTCCCTAGAGCGTGTGGCTCGAGGGGATAAGGTTTTCTTTAGGTGGAGCATATCCATCAATTCTGGGTTGGACATGGCCTTGTATTTCAGGCAGAGATCACCTCTGAGTAGGCGGTATGCAACCGAGTACAACTGGAGTTTCTTCAGTCGAGCTGCATAGGGCATCTGTTTGAGGCCACTGATCTTCTTGGTGAGGTACTTCTGTAGTCTTTCCAGCTGTTGCAGGTGTCTTGTAAGGTACATCCCAAATGGGGCATTGTACTCTAAGATGGGTCTGATGAGTGATGAGCAGAGGGGCACAATGACCTCTTTTGATCTGGATGTGAACCCTTTTGTGATCAAGTGGGCCACATAGAAGGATTTTCTAACCACTTTGGCAATGTGATTATCAAAGATGAGATTACTATCTACTTGGGTCCCCAGATCCCTTATTACATCTTCCATATTTAGGGGACTGCCACCTATGTGGTAGTTTGTGGGTACTTTGTTTTTTTCCAAAGGGGATGACTATACACTTTTTGGCATTTAGCTTGAGGCCATGATTTTGACACCAGGTATCCATCTCAGTGACACCCTTTTGGAGGATGTCTGTGTCAGCTGGAGAATCAATTATAGCCCCTAGTTTGCAGTCATCTGCAAACTTGGTCAGCCATAGTCCTCCTGTGCTTGCCTGCACCTCTGAGAAGTATATGCCAAACAGTAGGGGTCCTAGGACTGAGTCCTGGGTTACACCACTTGTAACCAGTTTAGAGACGGACCTAGCTCCCGCAACTGTCACCATGTTGGTTCTGTCTGTGAGCCAGTTGGCAACCCATCTTGTGACGTAGGGGGTTATATTCAGGCTGGTGAGCTTGTCTATAATACCAGAATGGGGAATGGTGTCGAAGGCCTTAGCGAGATCTAGGTAGGCTGTGTGTACCACCTTTGCCTCATCTATAGCCTTGGTAACTCAAGAAGTCCACCAGGTTTAGGAGGCATGATCTGCCCTTAACAAAGCCAAACTGGGTAGGATCCAGTGTTTAGAGGTTCCCAATATCTTTGTTAATGCATTCCATGATGATGCGCTCCATAGCCTTGCAGACCAAGCTAGCCAGGCTTATAGGGCAATAGTTCCCGGGGTCTGTTGTGGCTCCACCTTTGTGGAGCGGAATAACCGTTGCTGTGTGCCACTCTATGGGTATGTAGCCTGTGGAGAAGCTGAGTTTGAACAGTGTGTTTAGGTGAGGGGTTAGTTCATCTTTAAGCTCATGTAGGACGCAGCCTGGAACACTGTCCGGTCCCATTGATGCTAAGTTTTTGGCTTTGGAGAGGGCTGTTTTAACCTGAGTGTCTGTGATTTCAGGGACTCTACATTCTTCTGGTATGGTTATGGGCCCTTTTGGGAGTAAGAAGGGGGTGAAGTTTGCGCTGAACCTGTCTGCCAGGATGTTGGCGATATCAGTCGGTTCAATGTATTTTGTGCCATTCTGCACTAACTCCAAGCAGATCTGTGTATTGTCACTTAGATTCTTGACATAGCTAAAAAATGCCTTGTGGTTATCTTTGGAGTCCTTGGCAATTTTTCTTTCAAAGCTCACCTTGGATGATTTTATGAGGAATCGTAGTTTCTTGCTGATACTGATCAGGAATGTCTTCCCTTCTTGGGATTTTACTCTATTCTGTACTAGTTTCCTCCTTCTATTGTATAGCTTGTTTATGGCAGGAGTCCACCAGACCGGATTCCTTTTTTTGGAGGAGAGAGTCTTGGTTTTGCTTGGGATGGCACAATCCATGCATTCCTGCAGCTGCTCGTAGACTGCATTAGTAAAGGATTTTGCAGCTTGGACACTGTTATCCTTCAGCATGGGGGCTTTGAAACTTTCCACCTTGGTCTTAAGTAATGTGAAGTTTGCTTGTGAAAAGTTTTTCATGGTGGCTTTCTTGCCCAGGGGTGGGGGAGGAATATGGATATCCAAAGTGATTTGTTTATGGTCAGATCTAACCAGCGAGGGGTTGACCTCTGGTGTGGAACACTGGTCGCCCATGTTGGTGATGACCAGGTCCAATATGTTGTCACCTCTGGTGGGAGTGTTGACCACTTGAGCCAGGGTGTTTGAGTTTATAAATTCTAGAAAAAGTTGAGCAAGGAAGTTAGTACTTGAGTAGTTCTCCCAGTTAATGTTTGGGTAATTGAAATCACCCAATATTAGGGTGTTTGGTAGGACCTTTATGTTTCCCAGTGTTTCCAGAAATGCGGAATGGAGGTCCTGGGACATGGTGGGTGATCTTTAGCAAGCTACAATTTGAATTGCAGTTTTGCCCATTGTTAGTTACATGTGGATGATCTCTGAAGCATCATGCTGTACCACTAACCTGGAGGTGTGGGTATCCTTGACAAATATGGATATGCCCCTGCCTTTTCTATTTTGGTTTGGGTTCTGTGGCTGAAATGTATGGTATGAGTTGTAGTCTGGTAGTGCTGGGGTGCTGTCTGGAGCCTTAAACCAGCTTTCTGTTACTGCACATATATCAGTTTTCTCCATACTGAGGAATGCCTCGAGTGCGTGCATTTTGAGGTTTAGACTTCTGGCATTGAGTAGTGGCATTGGCATCAGTTTTTTGTTACTTGTGCTATTTACGGCGGTGGGTTTGTCTTTTGAGCCTTGCCTAAAAAAGGCACTATGGGGGTGGCAAGAGCCTTGGCAGGTATTCGAAAGCCTAAGGGTGACAGGTGCAAGCCATCACTAGAGAAGCAGTGTGGTTTGTCGAGCATGTCATTCCAGGTGGACAGACACTGGATCCCCTTTAAATGACACCAGAAACTTAGCCAATTGTTGAAATTGAGATTTTTTTCTTTATACCATGGTATCATTTTTGGTGAAGGCAGGATGCTGCTCAGAGTCAGGGTCATACTGGCCTGGGCTACATGATCATAGAGCTCTTCCATGTCTCTTTTCATGTAGTCCAGGGAGGTACGGCTCAGGTCATTCACACCAACATGGACAATGACAATCATATTTGTACTTGTTCTGGAGTGACCTGAGTGCTTGTGTTATGTGGTGTATCCTGGCACCTGACAGGCAGCTAACAGTAACCTTCTCTTTATTCAGCCTAGTGAGTTGGATGTCAGTGTGACTGACTATAGAGTCACCTATTACTAGTATGTTGGATATGTTATTTTGCCTTAAGGGCTGTGACTGCATGGCACACTGATTTTGTGAAGTATGTGTTTCATGGTTTGTGTTGGGGGTGGAGGTTGCTTGGATGTTTGCTTTGGAGGTCTCTGTTGGTTTTGCAGATTTTTATTTAGAGCCTCCGAGTATGTTTTTGTGTATTTATGTGTGCTTTTTGCCGGTGCTGGTTTAATGGGTCTATGTAAGACTGGTGGTGTGATGCAAGTATTTCCCTTCTCCTCTTGACTGTCTGATCCAGTCTTGGGTTGAGAGAGCTTAGCCTCTAGTTTGGCTGTATAACTGCATCTCTTGCATGTATTACTGTTTGGTGGTAGGATGAGGGGGTTGCCTGTGTACATGATGCAGTTGTAACATTGCCTCAAAATGCCCAGATTCACCAGTTGTCTGCAGAGTACACCTGAAACTGCCCTTTGGACATGCTTGGACAGGTACAGGGAACTGTTTTACTGGATGGCTGGTAAGGTCGAATAGAGAACCTTGTCCTTCTGTACAGTACAGGAGGGTCTAGTGCTAGGGTTTATAAGTGCTTGCTATAAGTTTTGAGCAAGTGCCGGGCTGAGAAATGAATGGCTTGAGTGCTTAAGTTGAAAGTTTGCCTACTTCCAAGGGAAAAATTGAAGAGGAGACTATGTGGACCCAGGAATAGTTTTACCCTAGCTAAGCAGTGCTGCCCGGCGCCCAAAACTGGGCAAATATGGTATTTATAGCAGGGAAATGAAAGAGATAGAAATTAGCCAAAAATGGCCAATAAACTTCAAATTTCTGGGCTGAAACCACTCCTCCAGGGACAGAGAGGCTGCTCAAAGCTCCCCTCTCTCACAGGTGAACAGAGAAACTTCCTTCTACCCAAGTAAGGTATGGTTAAACACAGAGATTTGTAACACAGCCCTGAATTCAGCACTAACCTGAAAACTGGACTATACTAGCTTAGAAAGGCGGGAAACAAGTATATATATAGGTTCATAGGTTGGTACTGGGCTATCTGCCCGAAGGCATATATTAGCCCAGCCACATTGTGCGGTATTCACCGTCCCTTTAGTAGTTCCCTAGACCCTTGTACTAGCAGCTAGTACCCTTGGCCCCTATCTAGTAGTGCTGTTGATGTGATCCCCGGTGTGAACTTTCTGTTACCCATCCACTCATCAAGGTTCCTCTTGAAGAGTGATAGTGAGGGGCTCTGTCTTATGTAGATCGGGACCCTGTTCCATAGTAAGGGAAGTCTCTGCGAAGGGAATCTATCCCTCCAGCATGTTCTATTGATTGTTGTGTTGAGGTTTATATCCCTAGAGCGTGTAGCTCGAGTAGATTTGGTTTTGCTAAGACGGAGCATGTTCAACAATTCTGGTTTGGACATGGCTCTGTACGTTAGACAGAGATCGCCTCTGAGAAAGCGGTATGCATAAGAGAACAGTCTTAGCTTTTTCAATCATGCTGCATAGGGCAACTGTTTGAGGCCAGTAACCCTCTTGGTTAGGTACCTTTGTGGTCTCTCCAGCTGCTGGAGATGTCTAGCCAGGTACATTCCAATTGGTGCATTGTACTCAATAATGGGTCTGATGAGGGAAGAGTAGAGGGGCACCATTACATCCTTAGATCTTGATGCGAACCCTTTCGTGATCAGATGGGTCACATAGAAGGATTTTCTAACCACTTTGGCAACATGGTTATCAAAGGAAAGCTGACTATCCACTTGGGTCCCTAGATCCTTTATTTCTTCTTCTTCAGATTTCAGGGGATTACCTCCTAATTTTCAGAAAATAAAGCAGATACACTAAAAAAAAAACAGTTTAAAAGCACAGAAAAGGGATAATTATAGTTATATTTCACAGATCAGAATTGTAGTCAATGCCCCCAGTAATAAAGTAAGAAGAAACACAAATACAGTAAAAGCAGATGAATAAAGTGCAATTTTATATATATATACACACACACACACACACACACACACATATATATATATATATATATATATATATATATATATATATATATAAACAATAGAAAACAAACAAACTGATTTAAACAAGTTACCCAATTAACCAGAAAAAAGCTAAAAACTTAGCCCTGTTCCAGCAGTCTTCAATCAGACAAGTTCTAACTGCACACCCCTGCTTACTAGGGTGCAAGGGAAAACTTCTCCAAAAAAAAGATGGCCTGGATCAGTGCCTCAAGTTATACAAACAAAGTTAGATTCAGCAGACTTGAAGCTGGTCTATGCTACAGCAACAAAGTGCACCAATTTCAGAAAGAAACAGTACAAATAAGCAGTCACAATAAGCCTGTGACCAGAAATTCCCAGCTCAGAAGGGCAGAATCCAGCCTCTCCTCCCACAAGAGTGCAGACCACAAACCTTCTTAATGTAGAATAACTGGCCTGAAGCCCAAGTGCTTAAGCCAAAACTAATATACTTTTAGAATAGCAGACACTGGGCCTTCAATCAGCAATTCCCAGCTTAGAAGGATGTAAGCTACCTGTCCTGCCACAACAGTGCAGACCACAAACCTTAATGTAAAACAGCCTGTATGAAGCCCAAGAGCTTAAACCATTTAATCAAGCTACGACCAAGCAGTAATAAATGCAGCATAATAAATAAAATTGAGTACTTTTATGAAAAGCAAAATAGAGTAGGAGGAAACACAACTACAGCAAAAGCAAATGAAAAAAGTGCAAACATTTTTTTTTTTTTTTTTTTAAAGTACAACAAGAGAGGAAGAAAGAACCTAAGTGGGCTGGCCTTCTCAAATCTTCTCTCTGTATTAAGTAGAGTGAACACTAGACTCAGAATATGATCTCACTGTACTCAGTTAAGTGAGCAAATGAGATGGACCCAGGAGGAGTGTTCTAATACAGACGTACAGGAGGGGCTGGCAATTCCAGAGCCACCAACATAAGAACAGGAGGGTGGGTGGGTAACTAACTGCAGAGAGACACACACAGCACACTGTTCAGAAACACACAATTAGGAAACAGAAAAAATGAAAATACAGTACTTTTAAAACTGCAAGTTTGTACTTAACAAAATACTAAAATCCACAACTGCAAGTTCACTTAGCTTCAGCTGGTAATGCAGATGTTTGTAGCCAAGCAAGTCTCTCAGGAGTTGAGCATAAAATGATGTCTCAAACTTTGTGGCTAGCACTTAAAGTACAGATTAATCCGCCTAGGTTATTAAATATCAGATAACAAAGAAGTGATACCAACACCCCTCTATAGCAAATTAATTGCAGAGAGACACACATCACACTGTTCAGAAACACACAATTAGAAAATACAGTAATTTTAAAACTGCAACTTTGTACTTAACAAAATACTAAAATTCACAACTGCAAGTTTCACTTAGCTTCAGCTGGTAATGCAGATGCTTGTAGCCAAGCAAGTCTCTCTCTTTTTCATTTTTAACATATAGTCCGTTTAGCTGGTTATCTCATTTTTAGATATTTTCGAACATATATATATATATATATATATATATATATATATATATATATATATATATATATATAGGGTCTATATTAGAACCTCTAAGTTTCACAACATTGAATGTTCTAATATCGACCCCAATTCAGTGAACACTGAAAACATTGAACATGCAGAACAGTGAATGTTTTCCTAGGGAAAAAAATTTGCTGGATTGAAACACATACACACAACACAAGCACACCAAACAAATAGCAATCCACACACATACACCTAAACTCTTACATCTAACCCTACACTAAACTGTACATACACCACTATCTATCCACTTACCTTAACCCAAACCCTAACCCTAAGTTCCGTCACTACCGCACACTCACCTCACCCGCACCCTAACCCTCACGTCCACACAATGGCACACTTACCTGACCCGCGCCCTAACCCTAACTCACCTAACCTGCCCTAACCCTCACGTCTACACAATCGCACACTTACCTTGCCCTAACCCTAACTGACCTAACCCGTGCCCAACCACACACTTACCTGAACCCAACCCGTAACTTTCCACCACAGTGCTGAAAATAGCAAAGCGACAGAAACAGACAATCGAATTCTTTCCCTAGGAAAAAACTCTGTTTTCTGTAGCTTGGCTATTTTCAGCGTTCGCTGAATAGGGGTCGATATTAGAACATTCGAAGTTGTGAAACTTTGATGTTCTAATATAGACCCATATATATGTGTGTGTGTGTGTGTGTGTGTGTGTGTGTGTGTGTGTGTGTGCATATATATATGGTTTAATAGTCGGGGTTATTTGGATACAGCACTTGGCATTCTGACATATAAATATAAAATAGCTTCAGTAAAAATAGGAGCTGCATCTTTAAATCTTAGCAGCAACTATGGGATATAATCCGGGCCTTGGCAGTGATTCTACGCACACTGAAGACGCTGTGAGCGAAACCGGCCACCGGTCTGTGTATCTGTGGGCAGATTTGCCAAATAAAAACGGTCAAACTTTTCCGCTGTTACATTTTTATTTTTTTCATGAGTGCTGGAGCGTTTGTGGATTATATTTTTCTGTCCGGGCACTTTCCATTTGGTACCGCGCACCTATTTGCTTATTTGGGATCGAGTGGTTAAGGTGCTGGTACTTTCTACCGAGGATTCCTATTACATCGAGGGCCTGGGGACCATTTGTATTACAGTGGAGGTTGAGTAAATAGACTTTTAACTGTTTGCAGAGCGGAGTTTGATAAAAACAGTCGCTAATATGACAGGTGATATTTATGCTTGTTTTGGGACTGTGTAAAACTTATGGTGATACTTTTATTTTCTCCTTTGAAGATCTTTTCCAACACAGTGAGAGCCAAGGGACTGTTTGTGCAATTTAAAGCCATTTGTGAATGGTATCTACACGTATTATAGTGAACGGTGACATTGGGCATCAAAGGTTCATTTGGGACCATCACGTACGTGAGTTATAATATTTTTTGGTGGATTATCACAACAGCGAGGGCCAGGAGACTGTGTATTTTGGAAAACGAGCTCAAGGGACTATTCATTTGTTTTGCAACGCAGTATCTTAGTAACAGTGGAATAGACGACAGTGGCAACATTTCTAAATCAGCCCTAATATGGCACAAGGTACGGACTTTTTAAATTATATTAAAAGCCTAACGGCTGACAAGGATGACAGTGCGTGCTTTGTAGGGGCTAACAATATTACTATAGCTCCTCAACCTTCTGCAAATAAACCGGCAGAAGCTGTTGATAGCTTCATAACTTTAACTGAAGCCTCTAAACGAGTAGGTTCATGTGTATGGCATTGCAAATTGTTGAAAGCCTATTTATCAGCTAAGATAATACCAAGGGGCTTACGGGTTTATGTAGAACCAGGCCTGGGAAATCAAGATGAAGGCTTTATGAAGAAGTGGAGGACTATACAAGCAACAGCTTCAACAATGTTTATACAGCTTTTAGTAGAGCAATATGAAAATCAATTGCCTGCATTATTAGTTAAACTTGAGCAATGTTTTGAAACCACTCAGAAATTTGTTAACACCACAGAGTACAACAATTTGCATGCCAAATATCTAGCTGATATTGAGAAATATGATCAAGAGTTAGCAAAAAGGAAGATGCAAAAATACCAGAGGGATGTAACTGATTTTCAACAAGCACGAATGTACACTTGGAAAAAACAGAAGAAAGGAGTGAGGTTTAATGAAGACAAACAGGTCCCTAGGCCCAAAAGGAAAAGGGTAAAATCCATATTAAGAAGGAGAGAGGTGGTCACTAGTGGCTTGGAACATTCATCCAGTATGTCGAATACAGACACAGAAGCTGAGATGGCTGAATTATCTGAACCATCATCACCGGTTAATAAAAGATACAAAATCCCTTTAGAAGGGCAGGGAGAAAACATCGTAGAAGTGGACGAAGTGGTACAACAGAGATTCCAAGCCAACATGTTGCTGTTGTAGATCCAGATGGACATAATAGTTATGATTCATTACATGATGTCAATAATTTGGTCATTAATCTTACTAACTATGAGTTTTCCTCCAGTGAATTCAGTGTGTTAAATAAAGGCCTTGGATACATACCTTCTTTTTTTGTCTCACAGTTTGACATAGTAAATGATGTAAAAAGCTTCTGTAGACAGTTGAATTTAAAATATTTGTATTCTAACAAAGATTCCTCTTTGGGCATGGGAGAGGCTATTGGCTTTAAGTTTAAGAAATCACAATTTATGCCCCCCTATCACAGTACTATTAGAACATTTGAACAAGTGATTCTCAAAGATTTACATCTCAAGCAATCTGAAATTTTTACAGCAGGTTTTCAAAACTTGAGTATTGAAGAGCGACAGGCTTTGATATCTTTGAGAAACAATCCAGATATAGTGATAGTGGGGGTAGACAAAGGTGGTGCAGTGGTGATTTGGGAACGTGAGCACTACTTAAAAGAAGCTAATAGGCAGTTGTCTAATGAGGAATTCTACCTGAGTTTAACAATGGATCCAATACAAGAACATAAACAATTGATAGATACATTCTTAGTGGAAGCTTGTCATTCTCACAATATAGATCAGTCAATGTTGAGACAGTTATTAGTGGAAGACCCCAAAACACAATACTTCTATATGGTCCCTAAGGTACACAAAAATATCATAAATCCACCGGGACGTCCAATAGTGGCAGGGAGGGGATCTTTAACGGAACCCCTTTCTGAGTATTTAGAACATAAGTTAAAAAAACTGTTGCCATATGTTACAGCAAGAGTACGTGATACACAACAGTTTTTGGCATTGATGGAAAACATAGTAGTAACACCAGAACAATATTTGGGTACTTTGGATGTACAGTCGCTGTACACCTCAATACCACATGTGGGTGGTATTGAGGCAGTACATTATTGGATGTCACAGTCAGGATTGTTTTCAGTACAAGAACAAGAATTTCTGATTAAAATACTACAGATAGTCCTGGAACATAATACTTTTACATTTAATAATGTATGGTATATACAGACAAAAGGTACGGCTATGGGGGCAACATTTGCCCCCACATATGCTGACCTTTTTATGGGGTATCTAGAAGTACAATATATATATATACTATTCCTGATTGTTTCAAGGAGTCATTGATAATGTGGCGGAGATATTTGGACGACTGTTGGGTAGTGTGGGGAGGTAATGAAGAACAATGGCAGCTATTTGTGGAATATTTAAATAGTAACAGGTATGATATCAAGTTTATAGGTGGTATACACATTCAGGAGGTCCAATTTTTGGACGTAAATGTTATAAAAAGTGAGACTGGAACTGTATATACAGACCTATACAGAAAACCATACTCTAAGAATGGATTTCTTTATGCAAATAGCTGCCACCCACCCCACACTATCCAAAATATACCTAAGTCCCAATTTCTAAGGGTGAGGAAAATTTGTTCTTCAGATGGTCGATACCAAAGACAAGCAGAGGAACTTAAACATAGATTTCAAAATAGGGGATATGGCAACAGATACATCCAACATGCTTATAATGAGGCGTCTTCTATGGACAGGACATAGTTACTAATGGATAGGGAACCGAGGGACAGTAGTCAATATGTAAGGTTTATAACAACCTATGGAAGTAATACATTCCATATTCGAAACATATTGGCTCAACATTGGCACATATTAACATCTGATGGGTTTTTCAGTAGATATGTAGACAAGGAATGTCATTATGCATAGAAAAGAGGAAAAAATTTGGGTCAATACTTTTCAACTTTTAAAAAAGGAGTAATAAACAAGGTTAATAAAATTGTCACTGTGGGGAGTACTTTCTGTGGCAATTGCAAATATTGCAAAGTCATGGCTAAAACCAAGTCCTTTACCTCAGTCAATACAAAAAGAGTTTTCGACATACGTTATTCTATTACTTGCAACAGCACCTGGCTTATATATATGGCAGTGTGTCAATGTGGTGCTTTTTATGTGGGGCAAACTTCTTGTTTATTTAAACAAAGAATTGCCCTACATATTAGCGACATAAAATGTGAACGCACCAGGAGTGCTTTATACAAACATAAATTAACACACACAACAGCACATTTTATTTTTATAGGATTGGACTTGGTAGACATACCCAATATCAGTGACTATAGGAGACATGAATTATTGACACAGAAAGAGAGAAGGTGGATAGTGAATTTGGGGGCTTTGTTTAAGCCAGGATTAAATGACCATTGGTGACTAATCTGTAGGGTATATTGGATTTAAATCTTTATAGTCATATATATATATATATATATATATATATATATATATATATATATGTAATTTTATATGTATATATTTCAATTTTCATCTATTTAAGTCCAGGTTAAATCCAAGGTTGAGTATTAATAATAGTGGTATTCATAATTAGGCATCTATAATTATTAAAATATGAGTTAGGTTGGATATAAATTTACACATAGTGACTTATTAGGGTGTAATTAGTAATTTTTGGTTTAATAGTTGGGGTTATTAGGATACAGCACTTGGCATTCTGACATATAAATATAAAATAGCTTCAGTAAAAATAGGAGCTGCATCTTTAAATCTTAGCAGCAACTATGGGATATAATCCGGGCCTTGGCAGTGATTCTACGCACACTGAAGACGCTGTGAGCGAAACCGGCCACCGGTCTGTGTATCTGTGGGCAGATTTGCCAAATAAAAACGGTCAAACTTTTCCGCTGTTACATTTTTATTTTTTATGAGTGCTGGAGCGTTTGTGGATTATATATATATATATATATATATATATATATATATATATATATATATATATATATACACACACACACACACACACACACACACATGTGTGTATTGTGTATGTATGTATGTGTGTGTGTGTATATATATATATATATATATATATATATATATATATATATATATATATATATATATATATATATATATGTATATATATGGGTCTACTTCATTTACCCGACATCCCACATAACTGACATGCAAAACACTGAGCCAACAACACCGACACCGCACATACCCAACACACACAACACTTACACGTCAAAACCCCGACACATCAACATAAAACATACACACAACACACACAACATTCAAAAGAAAAAGCACAACACTCCACATAAAATTACCTAGTTCCCCTCACTCACACCCTGCCCACTATCTACATTAAACTAAACCCTTACCACTAAAACAAAACATGCAGTACAAAT
Source organism: Protopterus annectens (assembly GCF_019279795.1). NCBI lineage: Eukaryota > Metazoa > Chordata > Ceratodontiformes > Protopteridae > Protopterus > Protopterus annectens. Next base: position 485,016,298 of record NC_056749.1, on the reverse strand, counting down.
AAAAAATCTAAAACACTTACCTTCACATTTCACATTCTCGAAGGGGGACTATGTCCCCCCTACCCCCCCCCGTAACTTAAATATACCAACTCTGAGATTGTACTACAAGGTCCACAAGAGCAGAGTTCTGCTCAAGTTGGACTGTCGACTATTCGGAAGTCTGCATTGTGACGTGTCGGTCATCTGACACGTTGAGCTTTTCAACTCAGTGTTTCGTGTGTCATTCTACTGAGATTTTGGTAATCTCAAGTAAACCCATATATGGGTCTACTTCACTTACCCGACATCCCACATAACTGACATGCAAAACACCGAGCTGACAACACCGACAGTGCACAACACCGAGACCGCACATACCCGACACACACAATATCGACACTTCAAAACCCCAACACACCTCCGTAAAACATACACACAGCAACACACACAAACAACATACAAAAGAAAAAACACAACACTCGACATAAAACTACCTAGTTCCCCCTCACTCACACCCTGCCCACCATCTACATTAAACTAAACCCTTACCACTAAAACAAAACATGCACTGCAAATAAAAAAATCTAAAACACTTACCTTCACATTTCACATTCTTGCAGGGGGGCTACCCCCCTGCAGCCCCCATGGGTGCTTCACCCCCCCATACGTTAAATATACCAACTCTGTAATTGCACTACGATGTCCACAACAGTGGATTTCCTGTCCCACTCAAGTTGAACTGTCCACCATTCGGAAGTCAGCATTCTGACGTGTTGGTCATCTGACACATCAAGCTTTTCGGCTCAGTGTTTCATGTGTCAGTCTACTGAGATTTCGGTAATCTCAAGTAGACCCATATATATATATATATATATATATATATATATATATATATATATATATATATATGTATATTCCTATTATACAATGGTTTATATTTATTTGTAAGTCATGGACCAGCCTCCAAAATTATCTGGGTAGAAACAGAGACCATCTAATGAGATCCTATCCCTTTCCAAACTACTTCCAAAACAAATAAGTGGCAGAAGATCAGGATCACAGCAAGGCAGTCCCTCTTCATCCAGGAGTGCTGGCACACTGCAGTCATATCTGCCAAGCACAGATAATGTTACGCCATAGCCTTCTGTGCAAATGACTCATATTAGTAATGCCCAGAGGACAATGACATACAGGAGAATAGGAAGACTTCCTATACTGAGGAAAGCACAGAGAAACTGGAATATTTGAAGTATGGATGTGCTGAAGGAACATGGCATGGACAAAGTGCATTATAATGAGATGGCAAAGTTTAGTCAAGCGACACCCAAAGAAGAAAATAGTGTTATAGAAGTAAACGTCTCCCAGACCTTGTATGTCATGTGAAGAGGATCCAAAAGTTAATGTTAGTATAATGACATGCTTAGCTATCTTCTGTCAGTACCTGTCAGGGAATTTCAGATACCAATATGGATAGTATGCTATTGTTTCCATTAAGGGTGGTGGCTGGTGTCCTAGAAGTATTCTGTGCTGCTGTCTGCTACTAGTGCAGATTAACAATACTGGGATGTGCATCAAGGATGATATGCAAATCCAGAACATGAGCAATTGCATGCTAGAGGATTTCCAAATTACACAACTTTGTTGTGTAGAATACTGTGTACCAACTCTTTCAGCATGGGATAGTAACCATTTATGTTCTGTGGCATTCAGGTAGATAAGATCAGTCAGGAAACTCGCTGTGAAGAATAGTGTTCCAGTGATCAAACAAACTGCTACTTTGGACTAAAGATTCTATATGATAATAGCCACCCAGTGATCACAGACTACTGCTTTGGAGTAAACATCCTAGACAGGTGATAAGAATAGCCATCCAACGGTCACACAGACTGCTGCTTTGGAGGAAACATCCTATACAGGTGATAAGAATAGCCATCCAATGATCACACAGACTGCTGCTTTGGAGTAAACATCCTATACAGGTGATAAGAATAGCCATCCAATGATTACACAGACTGCTGCTTTGGAGTAAACATCCTATACAGGTGATAAGAATAGCCATCCAATGATCACACAGACTGATGCTTTGGAGTACAGATCCTATACAAGTGATAAGTATAGCTGTCCAATGATTACACAGACTTCTGCTTTGGAGTACAGATCGTGTTTGCCCACTCTGACTGCAGGTTATTCTGTCAAGTGCTTACTGCCTGTCACAGAACTAAAAATTTCCTTTCAGTCTTGATGCATATATGCTGCTGTAGCTAAATGCATTGTGTAGCTTAGACAAATCACTCGAGGAAGCAGGCAAACCATCTCTCAGAACTGTAAATATGATGCTTGAAATTTATTTTTTAAGCCATCCCCTTGCCCAGAGAGATAATTATTTTGGAATCTGCACCTACATGTTCCTGAAGCATACATTTTTATTTGTTTAATGATCTGGTGTTATTCCGTAGCAAAAGACAGTAGCTCAGAGTTATTTATTTTTTTTATTTATTTATTTTTACATTTGTTAACTGGGTGAGTTCACTAGTCCAAAGGCCCATTTTAGGCATGACCTGGGACAGAAGACAGCCAAAAAAAGACTGTCAGGGTTAATAATTTCAATACAATACAATGTATATAAACATGAATATTTAATGATTATTAGTACAAAGCGCAATGCAATACAGTCTGCCTATAGGTCAAAATAAAGCAAAAGGGTATGCAATAACATCATTTACTAAATCAGTAGCTATAAAATACAAATGAAAAGATAGAAAAAGTTATAATAGAAGTCTACAAAGCAGAATTTAAAAGCTGGGAAACTAGTTCTTTATTCAGTACAGTAATAATTATGTATTGAAGGCAAGAGGATCATTATTTAAAGGCAATAATCACATGTAACCAAAGTGGGCGGCCACGGTGGTGCAGTGGTTAGCATTGCCGCCTCACAGCAAGAGGTTCTCCGGTTCGATCCTCGGCTGGGGTGCCTTCTGTGCGGAGTCTGCATGTCCTCCCTGTGGTCGCGTGGGTTTCCTCCGGGTGCTCCGGTTTCCTCCCACATCCCAAAGACATGCTGCAGGTGGATTGGACACTCTAAATTGGCCTTAGGTGTGCGTGTGAGTGTGCCTTCTGTAGAAGGTTGGGCGCCGGGCTGGCAACTCGACACTGTAAAACTCCACTGCCATTCAATGTGCGGACAAGGTGATCCGCTGTGGCTACCCCTAACCGGGAATAAGCCGAAAGAAGAAGAAGAAGAAGAAGAATCACATGTAACCAAAGTCTGGAGTACATAATATAAGGTATGAATAAAATAAGCTAGGTCTTTGGGCAGAGACTAGTAGATTAACCATAACTGGAAAAACAGAGACATTAAGAGAGCTTTCCTAAAGTCCTTGGTAGCAGAGATTGATCTGATGTGCTACAATTTTTCTAATATTCAGGCTCTAGTTTGGAGAATGATCTTTCAGCCACTCTTAACAATTAGGCTGCCATCAGTATTTCTGAGGAGAGTGTAGGCATGCATGTAGTAGAGTAGAAGTTCTTTAAGTGGAGAGGAGAAGTGTTTATTAAGCAGTGTGTATGTTAGTAAATGCACCAAACTCATCCCCTCAACTGGGAGACAATTGTATTTGTTTATTGTAAGACAGTTGTGTTGCTGTATTGGGCTGAGATGTATACATCTAAATATTCTATTTTCTGCCCTTTAAAGGAGATGAATGTTTTGAGGGCAATAAAAGGAGTTAACTGGAAAGTGGTATTCTAACCAAGCAAATCAACATCACCAGCAACAGACTGACAGCCTCCCTTGTTAAAGGTGAGAAATACTGTAGGCTACCTTAAGCTCTGTGAGTTACACCTGTGACTGCATTTCAGCATGCACTAAAAATAACAGTGCTTCATAAAGCATTATGCAAACATATTTTTTCTAAGTTATAAATAGTAGTACATGTTGAAGCAGGTCAAGGATGTGTACAGGTAGAAATGATGAACCTTCTGTTAGTGCCAAATAACATCACCATGGATTTCTTGATATTTAATATTAATTTATCTTTGCAGATATAGTTCCAGATTAGCGTAGTCATTTTGCAGAGACTGATTAATTTCATTTTAATGTTATGCTGATGACAATGTTATCAGCATAGAGAACACTGTTTTAGTGGGATAACTTCCAGGGTAGATTATTAATAATTAAAGAGAAGATTAGGGGAATTAGGACTGATCCTTGAGGAATGCTCTTATCAATGGACAGGGGTTTAGACTGGCATTATTAGTTCTTACATAAAACTCTTTTAAGGAGGTAGTTCTTATACCAGAAGCAAACTTCCTTACAGAAACAGCACTGCTTACATCTGTCTATTGAAAGGTTATGGTTGACATACTCAGAAGTTTTTTAGGACAATGAAAATGGCTATAATAAGCTTGCCTTCCTCCGAGTTAGTGAAGATGGCATTGGTCAGTTAGAAACCAGATGCGGGGGTGTTGTATCTGCATGTAAAGCCATGCTATTTATCTGTAAGAATGCCATAATATATAAGCATCTGTATGATTTGTTTCTGTAATAGTTTTCAGGTTTTGGTATCTGTCAAGACTGGCAATTGGGCCATAGTCATCAGCAGTTCTGGAGGATTTAATTTTTGGAGTGGGATTATGGTGGCTAATTTAAAAAGTTTAAGAGTTGATTTAGTAGTTAAAGTTTATTATTAAAATATGAGTCAGGGTGTTTCTAGTGAATGCCTCCCTAATTTAAGCAGGAGAAGTTAAATTGCATAGAAATTGGTTTTGATAATTAATATTCCATCCAACTTCAAAACCAGTTACTACACAAATTATCCACTTCTGCTTAAATAGAAACGGATTCGCAACCAGCACCCATGAGCTCTTCTTTAAAGCTATTACAAAAAAAGAGGTTAAAGTGAAAGTAAGGTATTCAAAGAACCTATGAAGTAGCTTAACAGATGTAAGAAGGGAAACATTACTGAATATAGTTTGATTAGGTTGTGATCAGTTGCATATGTTGTGCATCTCTTGAATAGTAACTGAATGTAAGTTGTGTGTGTGTGTGTGTGTGTGTGTGTGTGTGTGTGTGTGTGTGTGTGTGTGTGTGTGTGTGTGTGTGTGTGTGCGTGTGTGTGTGTTTAATGATAAAGATACTGTGGCCAAATAGGGTGATGAAGGTTCCTACAGTAGGCAAAACTGGCTGTATTGGTGCTGATTCTTGTCGAATTCCTCAAGGTCAAATAGTGCATGTGCCTATCTGAATTGCCAGGATTTTGTTTCCACTCTTCACATGCACTGTCGCTGCTTTTTAAGAGCTGAGGAGCTTGTGTGATCAGTCAAGGTATATTGTAAGCGCTAAACCTTAAGCCATCTAGTTTTTAGTGGGTATAATCTAATGGGAGTTGTAGTTTTAAAGAAAATGTAAAAGGCTTCATCAGAGTAGATGTAAACATATAGAGAAGTCTAATCAATAACACCAAGTTTGTCCATAACAGCATACTGTTCTGGTAGATATGTAAAGGTTGAAAGCGCTTAATCGTATTGACATTAAATTGTTTTTTTTTGCTTTTATTCAATGTCCATTTTTTACACAGTGGTTGTTTTTATTGTGTTCTGGTAGATAAGTAGCTGGGAGGATGCTTGGTACCCCTGAGTTGTCAAGTACTTAAAACAGGGCTCTGGTCACTGAAGGAATTAAGGAGAATTTATACTGAATGACATTTTTTTTCAAAAAAATTTGTCAGTAGAATGTCTAGAAGTTAATATTTATAAGTGGGCATGTAATGTCTTGTACCTGTATTGACCAAATGCATAGTTTTTTGCAGACAAATTATATGAAGTTTGTGTTTCAAGGGGCCGAAATAATCAAGCTTAATATGTCCTATATGCTTAATATAGCTAAAATGGTTTCTAGTAGCATAAGATTTGGGGGGGGGGGAGGTTAATAGTCTGACCTGAGATGGTAATCTGGATGAGTGTCCAGTCTGTATTGGTATAAATCACAAAGTAAGTGCTCATGATTAGGGTATTTTATAAATCAATGTAATTATCACTCCCCCGTGTCTACCACCTGAGCAATTATAATAAAATACTATATAGTCCTGAGTAAGGGGTGGAGGCTTTAAGATGTCTCTTCAGTCAACATTTGATAATGATTAAACTCAAAGGGTTATATTGTTGTAACCAAGCTTCTAATTTAGGCTATTTATTATTGATGTTACCAATATTCATATTACCAAACCTAATCTGTTGCGATACTGAGGTTAATAGAAAGTCCCCTGTGAGTAAGAGTTGTACAAGGGATTCTGAGTTACATTTGTACATGCATTTTTAACCAGAGTACAGTATTATTCCACATTTTCCTTTTTTTCAGACCTATCCAGGCAGCACTCCTTAAGAAACTTGTTCAGAGTCACACAGTCAAATGTAGTCATAGAATCAAATATTGGACTACAGTAAACAGACTATTAACAGCTCACAGCCATAATTTTCTTTACTAACGTCCTTTCATAGTATGCAGATATTATGCTATTTTAAATACAGTGTGTGCGACTTTCAAGATGTCTAAATATTTAGCAATTAAAGAGCAACAACAGCAATCTGAAAAACATATTTTAATTTGTAGATTTAAAATATTTTTATTTTACATTTATTTATCAGGAAAGTCCAACTGGGCCAAAGGCCCAATTTCAGCAAAGGCCCAGGGTGAAAAGCTCCATACAGTGAATTACAGATGACACATATCTCACAATAAGAAATTACAATGAATAAAATATTTTGTCAGGAAATGAAAAATAATATATAATTACTAAGAATATATAAGGTGAATAAACACTGGAAATACAGATGTTGATGGCAAGTATATGTTACATAGAAACCAATAAAAAAATTAATAACATTTGATCACGAGTGGCAGTCAAATGGGAAGGGAAAAATAAGGAAAGGTAAACACTGAGGTAGAGAATGACACTGAAATAGTCTTGGGAGGATGAGCAGGGGAAGTGTAAAAGGAGAGGAGGAAAGGGAACTATCCCCATAGAAACCAGTAAAAAATCGAATAACATTTGATAACATGACTGGCATGCAAATGGGAGGGAAAAATAAGGACAAATAATCAGTGATGTAGAGAGAGACATTGACATAGCCTTGGGAGGATGAGCAGGGGAAGTGTAAAAGGCGAGGAGGAAAGGGAAGAAGCAGGACTTGTAATATCCCGTTTTCTAATTCTGAGAAGCATTTTTAAAAGTATCTGAACATTTGCATTACCTGTTCCACTGTGACATAACTGTATACATGCTATACAGGTAATCTTTATTGTGAACCTTTTCAGTGATTGACTCAGTGTCTTTTTATTAAAAGTAGGATCTACATAATCAGGGGTAAGATGACAATACTGCACATTCGATATTGCTAAACTGGTTATGTAACCTGCCCTCTTCTATTATCATGGTCATATATTTCTCCCTTTAACACTGCAACATCATTTACCTGAAGTAAAGAAAAGCATTCTGTCCAAACACAAGTGCGGTTTATAATTTCAAATAAAATTGTCCTATCCACAGGTTACATCACTTCCCAATCTCACATAGCTATAGTTTATACCAGGAGGCATACCTCTCAACTATGCCTCATTAGAGGTCTTGAAAAAATCTGTATTCCATGCTGTTCCATGTTAAAAGGGTTTTGTACACATTCATTGTTATTTTTTTAAATAAATATCCATGGTAAACAGTATTGTATAGTACTGAAAAATATTAACTCATCAAAGGGACTCTAGGCATAAAAAAACAGTTAATAACCATGATGTAACCTTTTTAGATGAAGTGGTTGGTAAGTGTTCCATATCTTGCCCATTTTTCCTATATTGTAAGAGGTAGGGTTCCACATTTTGGAAGTAGAAAGTTTAGAAATATGTCAGGAGATATCCCACCTGTCAGTCAATGACACAAAGCACAGTAAGTGTAATTTGTGGATTACAGGGTAAAAAAAACTCTCCCACTTGCACAGTGGCACTCCACGCCAACCCATTGTTATATACTGGCCCTCAGTTCTTCCCAGCTTTCTGTGTTACCAATCTCATTAATCAAAGTGACAAATGCGCTTCTCCCAATCACTGAATTCCTCTCCAAAAAATATGTTCTTTTTCAATGGCATAAAATGCGATAATAAAAGTCAGTATTTACACACTGACCAGTACCTCCACTCCCCATTCAGTACAGCCTCTCGGCATTCAGTGGTGCCCAGTCAACCACTGTTAGTAATCAGTTAATTTAAATTAGCTAGTTGAATGGTGCCCACCTCACAAGTGTCCTCCCTAATGCAAACAATACTGCCCTTTCTAAACCTCAGCTATGGTTTATCAAAAAGAAAAAAAAGGGGGCACATATGCACTTCAATGTCCTATTCAAAGGTCAGCACCCTTCATACAGGCACTGCAGGGAACCTTCTCCCACCCTAGTTTTATAAGTCCATTAATTTTATTGGTAGGTGTCAATTCCATATAAGCATATGAAGCTGTTAGTGAAAGACATTTGAGTTTATTGGGTAACCATCTGAAATCTTGGGATTCACTCTGCTGAGTTCTGAAACAGAGACTGAACAGCCAAAAATCTGGACTTACAAAGACTGATGTTGCCATTTCATGGAATATTCCCTTTTCTCTGAGGTATGGTGATCTTGGAGTTAATATATATAAGTTCAGAGTGTGGGAGCATGCCCCCCCTGGCAACAGTGGATGCAGAGGGGCTTGTCTCCTGCAGAAAACAAGTTTAAAGGAGAAAAAAACTATTCAATATTCATTCTTCTCCTGCATTTTCAGACTTTTTTTTTCAGACTCTCAGGATTCAGCAAAGCAGATCTTGAGATTTCAGTAGGGAGCTGAGTTACAGAGTCTTCATGAGCATGGCAGCTATCACATATCCCATGCCCTGTAACTGTATCATCCTTTTTAACATCCATACCAGGTATCTCAGAATCACTCCACTGACTTGCATTATACTACGCTCTAACTATATATTTCTGAGGCCCACACTACACTTTTTTTAATTAGCATTTTCTGTAAGCTGGTATCAAACCATTCTCTTTCTAGAAGTCAGCTCACATGACGTTCTTCTTTTCTTTTTCTTCGCCTGCCACCCCTCTCACTCACACGTCACAATGTGTTGTACCCAAATCATATTTCCTATTACTCATCTTCCACTCTTACACTGCATATATGCCAAATAGTCCATCCATAGATTCATTAAGTTATTTTAAGTAACAGAATTTAGAGGTCTTTCCCCCTTCTCCCCCACATCACCTAGGGTTTCACTTTTGACTGTTTAATTTCCAACTATCACCAAAATGGGACATCAAAGAAGTGCATCTTGACTAAACATACTATAGTCAGTAGACAATGTACTTTGGATGCAGCCTTTTTGTTTCCCTATACAATAACAGATGACATCAGAATCTCTGGAAACCAGTCTCCTAGCTACATGCTTTAGTATTATGGTGTCCTTCACTACTTACGTCATTCTGGTAGCCAGCTAAGCAGAGGAAAAGAAATGTCTCTATCCCTAGAAAGAGTCTCCAACTCCTCCCATGAACTTTTTAAGCATTCCAGGACAAGCTATGTAGTAAAAATTTCATAGAAACTATTCCCAGTGGCTTTGTCTGCTACACCTCATGTGAGAAGTGCTCAAGAGGCATCCTCTCTAGGTGTCAACCTCCCCAGCTGTCTACTCTTGACCCCAAGGAGCAGCAGCTGTCTCCTGGATCCTCCTGTACTGCTGCACTCCTTGCTCAACCACAGAGCGGAACCCTAACCACCCTGTGAAGGAAGCTTACATCTATCACTTTTATTCATGGTCTCGTCCATTTAGTCACTGCCTAAACATTATGGCCATAGAAGAGATTGTGGCTACAGACTAACCAGTAAACTTAGTTTTAGCTAATGACTCAAATCTCACTTTACCACCACAGTCTATTAAGAACAGTACTGCTGCCACTGCACCCTCCTATTTGTCAATTTCACAATCCCCTCTACCCTCATTTGTTATCATGGTCTCAAGGGACTTCAAACTCCTCTATTTGGAGTAGCTCCTCCCCATTGTCTGCAAAGAACTATCAATTCTTTTCTGGCTGTGAACCACAGCCCTTCATTTATAGGTGCTGATTTTAATCCCAGACACTTCACATACCCAGTAATGAACTGCTCCAGTTTACATTAGAGATAACAGATACGTGAGCCAAGAAGACATTTCCCAAAAGCAAATATGTAACTCTACATCTTCAAACTGGATAGTCTCCAAAATCCAACCGTGTCTTTAACTCCTATTCATAATAATCATGAGCAAGAGAAAGCTTAAGACACACACTTGATTGAGTTTATCATCTATCTAGAACTAATATGTTGTAATGTTTATAATGGAGGTGCAAGTTTTATTCCACAAATACAGAGACTGAAAGAAGGCACCCAGCAGTGCTCCTGGGCCCCCTGCTGTTGCTCTTCTCACAACACATTCTAGGGTTCATAGTCATGCTTCCTTGAGAACAACAAAACAGATATAGACTGTGGCAGTGAACTCTCATAACCCCTCCATTGTCTGTTCAAGAACAAAGAGTTGATGACTGTTCCACAATCAGTATAGAATCTGCACTGTTCGTCCTGCATCTGAGGTTCAGCAACCAAATAAAATCTCCCTTCCAGTACCCAGGCACAAGTCTGAATATCATGATCCTTCTATAATGGGAATACTTGCTTCTGTATCCTTTTTTGAAAATAGGGAACACCACTGTAGTCTGCCATTCCCACACACCTTCAGTGAATGTTAACCTAGGAATGTCAACAATATCCAGCAAACAAAACATTTCTGTAAGGATCTCCTTGGCAACAAGGAACTGTTTATTCACCACAGTGACCTTCTCTACAGAATGATCTAATCCCATCACTTCTTTCTGCCACTCTCTCTATCAAGGAAGGCATAACCACTGGATTCAGGAGTTCCACCCAGTGTTCATTCCAACTCCTGATAGTGTCTTCATTTAAGGTCACTATTTCTTCTAGCTTACTGAGATGACCCTGGGTGATGTTTTAACTGTTCTCCCATTCTCCTAGTTTGTTGGATGGTTTGTAGACACATTTGCATGTCATCTCAAGGTCATTCTTTTTGGCCTCACCAGTCTCTTTCAATATGCAACCTTTCACTTTGGCAACAAGCAAAATAATTAGAAATTAAGAAATTCACAACACTGCTCTACAAAAAAATCCATTATCTTTCCAGAAACAGAATAACCACTAGACATACATTTTTTACTGCCATGATAATAAAACTGTCCTGTTGTTTTTCCTCAAAAAAGTAGCATTATCAACTATTATATATTTATCCTTCAACCCACTATTCATTGTAGCTCTTCCCCTCACACCTTTGCTTTTCATCCTAAAGCTAAAGGATCATTATTATCCTGGTATTTTCTCTTTGGGATCCATGAACTGAGGAAGTGCTTTATTTATTTATTTAACATTTGTTTTACCAGGATAATCCAACTGGACAGCTAGTATCTGTTTTCATCGGAGTCCTGGGGAGAAAAGCTCCAAGAAGTTACAGTGTAATGCATGGTTATTAAAGAATAAGAACAGTTAGGATAACATGTTGAAGTATGCTAACATTTTAAAAAGAGGGCTAATAATTAAAGGGAAATACATTTAGAAAACGTTTACATACTTTAAATGATAAGAACAGTTAGGATAGGATGCTAACATTCAAAAGAGAGCTAACAAATTAGATGCAAATTAATTTAAATGATACGAACAGTTTAGGATAACATGTTGTAGAATGCTAACATTTTAAAAAAAGGCAAAATAGTTAAAAGCAATGCAAGCTCATAGTACAGATATAAGATCACAGATCTTATAGTTGTGTAAGCCTAAGTACAATATATGTCCATAAGGTTTTCAAAGTAAGCACATATTTACAATATTTACAAAATATACAGTGCACATAGGTGGAGCAAAATGACAGTATGCATCAGGGAATTACCTGCCTACAGTGGGGTGAGGGTTCAGGGAAGATCATTGCAGTTGCACTGGGGATTGGGGTAAAGGTGTGATTTAAGGAGGTCTTTGAATGTGGCTGTGCAATTTTATAACCTGAGGTCAGGAGGCAGGGTATTCCATGCTTTTGCAACCTCATGGGAGAATAGAGCTTCTCCAGAGCTGTTCTTACATGGATTAACTTCAATCAGGGCTTTGTTACTGGATCTTAGTTCCCTGTTGCAGTTGTAGAAGTTTAGAATGCCAGTTAGGGCAGGGTTTTTCTCAGGATGGTATAGTATTTGATGAGCTATATTGAGTTGGTGGTAGCTTAGTAAGTTTGGAAATTCTAACCAGTGTAGTTTATGTAGGGAATGGCAATGGTAGGAGTGTGATTTAGCATTGGCTGCAAACCTATCTATCTTGTTGAAACATGTGGAGAGTTTCTTCAGGACAGTTTTATTAAGATGTGTTAGAACTGGGGAAGAATAAAGTAATGTTGATAAGAGATTAGTTCTAGCAATGGCAGTTCTAGAATTGGAGGTTAATAATTGTTTGCTGCGATAGAGGCATCCTATCTTTTTCTGGACTTTAGAGATAGTTTGGGATATATGTTTATTGTATTTAAGTTGCTGGTCGAGTGTAACACCTAATAGTTTGGCCTCTGGTACTGGGGTGATGAGGGTGTTGTTGGTTGAGAGAATGGAGACGACAAGGTCATTGGGCTCTGTTAGGTGGAATAGCATTAGCTCTGTTTTTTTGAGGGGTTTAGTATCAGTTGGTATTTGTTTAGCCATTTCTCTGTCTCAGTGAAGGATTCTTGGGATTTGCTTTGTAGAAGATGGATGTTGGATGTAGAGCAGATTAGGGTCATATCATCAGCGTATTGGACTATGTCAGCTTTGGTGGTTGCTAAGAGGAGTTGGTTTGTAAATGTATTAAAGAGAAGGTGGCCTAGGATCAAGCCTTGTTGTACATCACATGTGACAGGGAGAGGGGGGGATAGGGAGTTGACCCATTTGACAGACTGTGAGTGGTTGTTTAGGCAACTGCTAAACCAGTGTAGGGTGGGATTGTCGAGGTCGAGTTCAGAGAGGCAGGCTAAAAGTTTATTATGAGAAACAGTGTTGAATGCCTTGGATAAGTCTAGGAAGGTGGCAGAGACAAGTTTCCCTTGGTTCCTGTATGGGTTTATGGTGTTGGAGAAGTTAATTAGAGGAATGGTAGTGCTATGGAATGGTCTAAATCTGTGTTGGATTTTGAAGAGTAGGTTGTTGGATAGTAGGTGGGTGAGGAGTTGGTGACGGACACATTTTTCTAGACTCTTTGATATGGGTGATAGGATTGGAATTGGTCGGTAGTTGGAAAGGTCAGTAGAGGGGCCGCCCTTGTGGAGGGGGATGATATATGAGGTTTTCCACAAGGATGGAATGGTGTGTTCAGTAATAGATCTGTTTATTAGTAGGGAGATTTGTGGGTGGGTTATGGGAGTTATATAATTTATGAGTTTCAGTATGGAAGAGGTAAAATAGTTGTTGAAGTTGGAGGCTATGTTAAGGTCCGGGCCTTCAATGTTTGGTGGCGGTGTAGTAGCTTTCCAGACTGTAGGAGGTTGTTCACTGCAGCCCAGAATTTCTGTGGGTTGTTACTGTGTTTCCATTGTAAGGAAATATAATGATTTTGTTTGTCCATCTTGGCCTGCTTTTTTAACTTATTTCTAAGTTCGGAAAAGGTTTGACTAGTTTCGGGTGTTTTGTGCTGTCACCAGGCTTTTCAAGCTTTATCCCTTTCCTTTAGTAAGGTCTTTGTGGTTTTGTCTAGCCAGGGGGCAGGGTTACTGCGTACCCTGATTGTTCTGATTGGGGCTAATTGGTTTAGAATCTCTGGGAATGTGGAGTTAAAGTATTCTACTGCTTTATCCAGGGGGAGGGTTTTGATGGGAGCGCAGTTACAGGATTTTAGGGTTTCTGAAAATTAATCTAAGGGGAAGTTTTTTTGGGAATGGGTTTGTAGAAAGGTGGGGGGGTTGGTACATTTAAGTTTGTGCCAAAAGATAAAAGTTGGATTGTGGTCACTGAGAGAGATGGACAGTGCTCCACAATCCAGTGTTGCCCTGATTAGTGAGGATCCAGTCCAAGGTGGATTCTCTTTTGGTGGTCATGTCTTTATCTGTGGGTGAGTTAATGAGCTGGGTGAAGTTATATAGGTTAACGTGGTTGATGGCTGCTGGCGAGTTTATAGTGTTCCAGTCGATGTTGACATCGCTTAGCATTATAGTTTCTTGGGGGAGGGAATGGGAAGCCTAGTGGAGTATTGACTCTAGGGTGTTAAGGTTTTCCCCTGGTGGTATACAGATGCCAAGTAAGTTTAGTTATTTGTGCTGGTTTAGGAGGAGTTTGGCGAGTAAAGTTTCTGCATTTTTGAAATTTGGGGTTGCTTTTTGTAGGAGCTGGACCTTTAAGTTGGATTTGTGAAGAAGAGAAATACTTCCACCTCTTCTGTGTACTCTATCTACTCTTAGGATGTTATACCCAGGTGGAGTTATAGAGGTGTCTTTAATATGGGGCTTAAGCTATGTTTCAGTAATTATCATTATGTTTGGGTTATATACAGAAATAGCTGAATGCAGCTGTTTTGTTTTGTTCATGATACTGCGAATGTTTAGGTTCAGTATTAGTATGTCAGTGGGCTTGTGTTTAAATGGGAGGTGGGAGTTGAATAAGTCATTGGAGATAGTTGTTGGCCCGGGATTGGGGTGGATATCCCCTCCTAGTAGTAATCGAACTGCTATGTTGGTAATGGTTTTAAGGTAGAATACCATTAGGGAGTGGAATCTGAAGCTGGGTTGTTTTTTGGATTGTGAGGTGTAATGAATTGGAGAGGCGAGTTGAACGAGGAAAGGATGGGTGATTGGGGTTGTTTTTATATATTTGGAGGGGGTTACATGTGGCTTGGGGTAAGGTGGGGGATTTGATGTAATGTCGCTCAGTGAGTAGGTGATGATAAGAGGAACTGATGGAGATTAAGTAGAGGCCAATGGATAAGGAGAGCAGTATTATGGGGCGGTTTGGTGGGGGGTGGGGGGTTTGAGCCATAATGTCAGTGAGGTCTATGTGTTGTAGGGGAGGGTGTGGGGGGAGCAGAGTGTGTGCAGTGTCAGCTTAGAGGAGCAGTAGGATGTGCTTAGGATATGGGAGGGTTGAGATGAGGGGGATGATATCCTAGTGGTGGAGGGGTGTGGCTGTGGTTGAAGTATTGTGTGTATTTGATTGGGTGGTGGGTGTGGCAGGTGAGTCAGCTGGTGTGGAGTAAGGATAAATCTATGAGTAGTGGGGGTGGGTATGGGAGTGGAGTGAGCCCGCGCATTAGCAAGGGTGAACGGAGCTGTGCTGTACCAAGCAGGGCAGGTAAGTGACTACAGACACAATCTGTATATTTGTCAGAAATAAAGTTTGATAAATGAAGAGTAAAAAGATAGAATAGCATTTAGAAAATGGAAGTAGAGTCTTGCCAGAAACTTAATTATCTACAAGGGGCAGGTCTAACAGGTGAAACTTTTACAAAACTGAACTGAGGTAGGAGGGGAGCAGATAGAGAGTGAACATCTGGAAGGACTACAATAAGGGTCCTTGGTTAAGTTGGGATAGCTAGTGGAGAATGGATGGGGCTTGCCACTAGGAATACACTTTCCCACTGCCAACTCTGGTGGTGTGCAAACAATAGGTATAAAGAAATTAACCTTTTTTATTTAGTGAACTGGGAGCTTTGAAGGTCACTTGTTCTCAGGGTTGCAAAAGGAGGTTGCTCGTTGGTGCTTGGGACCCAATGTTTTCTTTCTTAATGCACTTCTACAATCTCTGTGATTAAAAAGATGGGGAAGTGTCAATATCAGGTAGCGTTGAGTAAAAAACAAGAAAAGAAACTAAGAGCTGTAAGTTCAACCCAGACCACTTAAAAATAAGCAGAGGACAGAGTTGTGGGTGGAGCGCAAGTAAAACTATCAAACATGTGGGGAATAATCAGGGAATGTAACTTAAAACCTCAGCTGGAACAGTTAAAACAGTAATTGTGCCATTCCAGCCACAAGATGGCACTACTGGGTGTGTTTAACGCAGATTAACTTCAGTGGCCAGACCAGGTAAAGGCCAGTGTGCCACATTTGTAAGATAAATATTTGTGTCAATGTTTTCTGCAGGATATATAACAGATACAAAGAATTAATCTGTTTACTGGGCATTTGACCAAGAACAATTAGCGTGTGTCCTTTTGGATGAATTTAATTTGTGCAACTACTGCATTTGAATGAAATGTCATTTCAATTAATGCTACTCTGCATTAAATATCATTTGAGCAAATGTTACTCTGAATGAAATGTCATTTAGATGAATGTGGTTGCAGTACTAGTAGTAATAGTGAGGATTACAGTGGGGCCATGAAATGGCATTTTGGGTACTTTTAGGGTTAGGACTGTGGTAAGGAACAGAGTTAGGGTTAGGCTGACAAGTCTTAGTATTAGCATTATGGATAGATTTAGTGTAATGTTTAGATATGAGACATGATTTAGGTTCAGGGTTAGGTCAAGACTATGTGCTTTGTGGGTCATGTCTCATATTCATAAGAATTACTCTAAAAAATTCTGCATATTGTATGCCATTCACTTTCAATAAGTTTGTCTTCTGAAGAAAAGTTTTCAAATTTATACTTTCTTGAGTGTTGACTTGACTAAAGACTCAGTTAAGTTATTTTCTATGAAAATTAACTCATTAAAGATAAATTAACCAATTTATCTTTACCCCATTATAGATAACTTGATTAAGTTATCTTTAATGAATTTTTTTTCATATTGGTGTCCTTGAGCTAGCCATGGTTTGACCATTTCATAACTTTTCGAGCCCACATCTTCACCACGGTAAGCATGGCACCAAATTTCATGAACTGTATCACTGTCAGTTTTCATTTATGTCCGAGAAGCTGAATTAGTATGATATATTTGCAGAACCACCTTTCAAAACTGCACAATGACGGTGCCATTTTATGAGATGGGCTCCTAACAAAAATACCCTAAATCCTTCATAGTAGAATTAATCAGAATTGCCAAATTATGACTTTGCTTTTGATTTGAAGAAATTTCATGCACACTTTACAAATTTTCTATATATGGTGTTTGAATGTTTCAATATGCCATCTATGAGCTGTCTGAATTTGGGTTCTGATGGCAGAAGAAATTACATTTTATATTAGTCAGGTTTGCAAAAAGGTTCACTGATAGAAAATTCTTTAAGGCATAGGTTTGAAAAAGATACATTGCACACATGGTCAAATAGATTCAACAAGTTGTAGGATACTGATGTGTAGGAATATTTTCAAGATGCACCACTGTTTTTGTACAACAGGACATCTGTGATGAACTCCCTAGCTACCTGGAGAGGTGTTTGTGGTTTTCTTGATTTGCTCTGGGTACTACAGATGGTCTGTTCTGTGAAAGACGGAAGTAGAAAGAGATCCATGAGAACCTCAAAAACAAGATTTTGTCATTTTTAGGAGAGATTTCAAACTGCAGTAACTTTGATTCCCCACTGCCATAGCATCTGCCTTAGGAATTCTCATATGTAGTCATGCATAGGATACTAAGGATAGCCATGGATTTTAATCCTACAATATGAAAGAAGTAATGAGCTGACACATGCTTACAGGTGACCAGGTACAACACTGATAGAATCGTAACTGAGCTTGGCTTCTGTCTGCAGAAATGAAGACTTCTATGAATTGAAGATCTAGTGGTGCTTCCACAAAGGTAAGGAACCTAGAGGGGCTGAGACTAGACTGACATTTATTTCTGTTCTCTGAAATAGTCATTAAGTGCATGTTTGGAATGAATTAAAGAGGCTTGATGAATGAACTACCAATGACCAGTCATCTAAATATGGGATGGCCCTTGCACCCTTGAGGCAGGAGGCCAAAATAAAGAAAACACAGCTGAAAACAGGAAATGAATATGTGAAAATGGAGACACTTGTAGTGCCATTTCTTGATTTTCGTGTACATGTTAGCAGCTTGCAATTCCAGAGATCAAATTATGTTGTCATGCTAACAGATTTGGAGTATAGACTCTGTACAGTGAACATATAAAAATTGTGGGAAACTAAGACAACCAGATCTAACCAAGATTTTGAATGATGTAGGTGTCCCCCACCTCTCATTTTATTATGTACAACTAAAACAATGAGTGAAAAGGTCACTGAAAAAACAATCAGTAAAAACAAAATGAAAACTGCAGCAAAGCTAGAACTTTCACTGAGTGACCTCCCAAACCTCTTGTATCAGAGGCACATGGGATATATGCAAATGATCCTTATGAACATCAGGTGTTTCAGCTAATTGGCAATTCTGAATGCCCATGACTTGTTTGTTGTTTTAATGGAGAATTTCAGGCCAATAAAGCCAAACCTCACTAGCTGTGGATGTGCATATTTCGGCCTTGTTATGACCTCATCAGCACAGCACAAGCAGAGTGTTTGACTAAGCATTAGAAACACAGGGCTGAAAAATTTAGTTTTGGTTAAGAAGTCACTTTTCTTTTAGTTTATCCTTTCTTTAATTAGTCTTCTAATTATTTCCTTATGCTTGTCTCTTTAGGGGGATGCTGTTCCAATCCATATACTCAATTTGATCTATTATTTTGTTTGCTTGTTTTCAAGAATGTCATGGCATTGTCAAGATCTTCAAAAATTCTGGCTTCATCTGAAAAAATACTGTATGTCTGGCTGGAAAAAGAAAGTGAACCTTTATCTGTCTTTGTTAAGTTCTTTTATTAAAGGCAGGAAACATTTTCTCTTGGACATCACAGCAGATAAATAATCATTGTCAAATCTTATTATTGTCATACTACCTCCTTCAACTTTTTCAGGTAAACCAAAGATCTGAATGTTATTTCTATGAGACCTAGTCTCCACAGCATCTATTTTGTTCAAAAGCATGGTGTTTTGTTTCAATAGGAAATCAGTGTTTTTTTTCTTCCTCAGTTAATCTCCGTTTTATGTTATTTAATGCTTCTTCTATCCCTGAGCTTTGTATTTTCTGCTGGTCTAGAGATTGTTGTATTTCTTCCATTTCTTTTGAACATTTGCCTTTAAAGCTGTCTAGTTTGCTGTCCATTTTGTCCATTTTTAAAGATAGCTCTTGGATATTAATTAGAAGAGACTAAAAGTCTTTTTTTCAGAGATAAATATTGAGAACTCACTTTTGTGCGACTCATACTGAATTGTATGTGAGAAATATTTTGAATAAATGTTTGACAGGAAAATATTGAATTTTTTTTTAAATGTTGATATTATCCTTCAGGATGTCTCAAAGTAGTAGTATTTAGTTCAAAATATCAAATAGGATAACTTAGAGATATAATTTCCTATCAGAAATATAATAAAATAGAGCAGGATAAAACTACTGCTACCCTGTCAGCATCCTGGCCACACACACCCCCCGGAGGGACTTGTTTTTGATGGTGTGGACTATCTAAAAATGATGATGCTATGAAATTATCCTGAAGTTGTTCCAGTGGATGGCATTATCTGACAAGCTTCAGAAACCATTAGTCTGAAGTGATGGCTTAACAGGTTTCATCATTCAGAAAGATGGTGGCTCCAACCTCATCCAGCTGAAGTTTAAAGGTGAAAGTGGAGCACAAGTCAAGATTGCAGGAATAGGATTGGTAAAGCTTTAATCAGATGCAAATTAGCCCTGAAAATCATGACCTCTAAGGTGAAAATGTAGATGCTGCAATAAGCTCTAATGTGTCTCCTGAAAAATGATCTTCCTGTCACAAGTGTTTATAGCCATAACTCCATTGTGGAAGACAGTAAAGGTCAGACAAAGAAGGCAGATCTCTCTCAGTCTTGTTTTGAGCTTCACGACCAAACACAGAATTATGAAGGCAGAGTCCATGAAGCTGGTTTTGAACTACTTGATGAAGTCCACAAGTCATAGTGTGCAGTACTGAACCAGGTAACATAACCGTGGTTGTCACATCAGATGACTTTATATGTGGCAATAACCTACTTTTCTAAGGTAATAGGCTATAAAGGAGGCACAGTTTATTGTTCTTATGAAGGGAGCACAGATCATAAACACTTACTTCTGTGGATAATCTAGTGTTCTACATTTGCCTTTTGGTATGGGCCTCCTGAAATTGAAGCACAGGTGCTTTTTACAGCAAAAACAATACTTGAGCTAGGTGTATTATTCACTGCTGTGTTTGGCATGTCTCTGTGAATACTGAAGATTTTATTAACATTCCCTAGGGCTGACACCACAACTTTCCTCAACACAACTAGCAAAAATCAGAAATGGTCTCGATACTAATGCTCCACTTACAAAATAAACTGAATTAACAGTCCTTATTCAGCTGGGATGGCTCCCGCCTTACAACAGGACTTCAGGAAACTGCTGAACTGTAAATACATACTTTGTCTGGAAAGGAGAAAAGAGATTTAAAGTATTGGGTATGTAAGTGCAATGAATAGAACGGACATAAATAGTGAGAAGGAGATTTCCACAGTGAGTAACTGTGTGCAGATGCACAACTGCTCAGGATATGAACTGAATGAGGGACACATTTACATTTTTCCTCAAGTGTTAGGATCTTGGAATTAATTATGTAAGTTGAGAGAGTATAGAGGATGAGGCCACCTACATGGGGTAATGGGGTACTTTGCTTACAAAATTACATGGCCTAATTTCTGTAACTGTAACTAAAGATGAAGTACCTGGTTCTGCCAATACGTTCAGAGGGTGAAGGTGATGTAAACGTGGCACTTTCAACAAGAGACTTTATGGGACACCAATGGAAGACCATGCTTTTAACATTCTTCTTCATGTTTACAAAGTTTCATTTTAACCCTTTATACCTGGGCTGATTATTTAATTTATTTATTTATTTGCCATTGTTAACCAGGAAACAGTTTAATAACTCACTGGTGGCAAGGCATATGTCTGGGGAAGAAAGGTTGTTGTGGGCAGTCTTAATATGAGAAAAGGCCTGGTAGATTAGATATATTCAGCTAGTTAAGAAAGAGAAGTGCCACACACTGATGTTTTCAGTTAGTATGTTTACTTGCAAACTTTGTGATTTTCTTATAAGATTCCTTCCAGTCTGCCATGCGAAACTGGCATCTCCGTACTGTGCAGAATGGAAAGATATCTATCTTCTGCACTATAGTGCGATCTCAGAGTTGGTATATTTAAGTTCCGGGGAATGGAGCAGAGTGAAGGCAATTTTTTTTGTGTTTTTTATTTTTTATTCTATGGTCGACATTTTGAATGTCGATAATATGGTCTAGGCCATATGAATGTCAACATTCTGAGATGTCGACCATGTGAAGGGAACCCATGACAATATATTTTTCAAGTATTTTAGACTGGAAGAGAGAATGGCTATAGGTCTGTAGTTCAACTGATTCGCCACTTTTATGGAAGGTAGTAACATAGGATTGTTTTTCAAAGTGTGAAGATTATTCTTTCTTAGGAAGAGCAGTTTTGAATTATACATATCAGGTATGCAATGGCTTCTGCAACTATTTTGAGATCTTCTACTGTCAGATTATCAACTGCAAGAGAGGTGGGCTTAGGTTTTTGAATAAGTTTTGATTTTATTATGGAAGTAGGAATTGTGATTAAGTTAAAAAGAGTAGTGTCACTGTCTATGTCACTTACTGATTTGTTGTGTGCATTGCTAGCAACATTTATGTAGTAGGGGTTAAATCTACATTCTGTGTCATAGATTGTGAAATGACTGAGGTATGAATCATGACCAGTCTACATAAATTCATTGACTTCTGACCAAAATATTTTGGAGCTTTACAGTGATTTTACTATGGAATAGTATAGTAGTTTTGCTTACTTGATCAAATCTACATAGTATGCTTATGCCCCTGAAGTAGGATGCCATTTCATTAACAAGTACAGACCCTCATAACAAATAAAAACTACAGTGTCAATCCAGAATTTTAGTTTTTATCAAGTACTCTACTAGATCTGTGTGATGCCTCCAGAGCTGTTTACAAATATGCACATCATTTTACCTCCAATGATACACTGATATATGTCAGGGAATATGGTGCTTTTTTCATAAAAAGGCCAGCTGGCATAATGGTTAAGGTCTTTGCTTCCCATCTGCAACCTACAAGGTTCAGTTCTGACTTCTGATTAATGTTTGTATAGACTTTGCATGTTCTCCCTGAGTCATACCTCTTAACCTCAGAGCAAGAAATCTGAACAAAGCCATAAATAATGAGGGGACAAAGGCCCAAAAATAGGGGCAATTTTAAAGTACTGCTCTTATAAACTTAAAAAGTTGATAGAATAACAGGTTTCACATTCGCAAGAATTGTCTGAAGGGTCTAAAACTTAAAAAGTCATTATTTTTTTTACTTCAACTCTCAATGATTTGTTGATGATCTGCCAGAAAGCAATTTTATGAGAAATGGACCAAAAATATGAGACAAAAATCTGGACATTCTGTAAAAATCAGGACAGTTGAGAGGTATGTCCTGGGTCCCTGCGGGGTTCCTCCCACCTTCCAAAAACAAGCTGTTTCCACTTCAAATGTACAGACTCTAGATGGGCTCTGTGCTGAGACCACTCATCTTTGACATCTACTTCTTGGGTGAAAATGATAATGTCAAGGTGTGATACTTCCAGGAATATTTACAAGCACAAAAATCATTTTTACCTCCACTGGTACATGTCAGGGAATATGCTGCATTTCATAAAAAACCTTCCACCTCCCAAAAACATGCGGAGTGTTTCCAACTCAAATGTAGCTGTGGGAAGCAGCATAGACTCTACATGGTGCCCTATAGGGCTCCATGCTGAAATCATTCCTATTTACCATCTACTTCTCAAAGGTCAAGGCTAATATCAAGGGCCTTTGGCTGACCAAGTTTGCAGATGACTGCAAATTTGGAGCTATCGTAGATTCCCTCTATGACACAAACATCTTGCAAGAAGGTCTAACACAGGCAAATGACTAGTGACAAAGTCACAGATTAAAACTCAGTGCCAAGAAATGTATTATAATATTTTTTTGGGAAAGCTATTACCCAGGCTAATTACTTCATCAATAAGACACCCCAAAGAGTTGACCCGATAGCCGGAGATCTGAGAACATATGCAGACAGTAATATGGCCTTTGACCAGCATGTGGCCAAGGTAGTAAGAAAATCATTCTATGTCACCCAATGTATAAATAAACGCATGGCATCCAGGTCCAGGCAAATCATAGTGCCACTTTATTCGGCCCTTATTAGACCCATCATTGAGTATAGTGCCCCCTTCGGCATGTACCTGACCGGACATATGCAACAAATGGAACACTCACAAAGGCTTCTTACTAGGAAAAACCAAGGTATAAACATACTGTCCTATACATATCACCTTAAAGCCATATCTCTATATAAGGGCGTCCTTGGATCCAGCTCTGATGGATCTTTGCACATACACAACACAACAGCATCAGAACCACAAGATCCAAAGATTTAAATTTTGCTTGTGACATAAATAAGACATTTTGGCAAGACAGATGTGTCTCAGAGGATCACCATCCTTTCGAACAGACTCTCCATCCATGTGGAGCAGAGTCCATCCCTAACCCTATTTAAGTGTAACCTTGGCCAGTGGGTGGGAAATTGGAAATTCACTCCAGGTCTGGCCCCCATTTATCTTACAGACAGAGGCAAACAGAAATGTTCAAAATAATATACCCCTCCCCACATACTTCCAGAAACTTCCTAATCAACATACCACCGCTTAATAAATGCCCACGATTCATAGCGACACAATTGGGTTGGAATGCAAGGGGAGGCCTATAAAGACCCTGGTGGTCATTAACCTAGTATATACGTATGAACATGTGACACATGAACCTAAGAGTTGCCTAGACCAACTGCTTGCAGTATCCTCAAGGTAGGAGAACATGCATCTCAGACTGGATGCTGTGTCAAGAATAGCCACTCGAGAGTGTAGAAAATTGTCTATTGGTTATTAGGTTGTGTTGACTAATAATCACCAAATGGTCATGACTATTTGCCAGTGATAAATGGTGGGGAGGGGTATATGTGCCCCTAATGGCCGGTGTGTGCCCAGGGGCAACAAGCTGCTGGCCAAGCAGTGTTCTGTTGCCCAGATTGGGTTACCTGGGATAGCTCTGTTCAGAAAAAGCTGGACATAAAACCAATCAACCTACCAAATATGAACTAAGAATTGCAACACTCAGTGTAACCTCACTAACAGGATGTGGACTGGAAGTAGATGACATGATGGTAAATAGGAGTATGGGCATCCTATGTATCCAGGAGACAGGATGGAAGGGCAGTGCAGCAAAGCTACTACACAGGAACACGACAAACGAAACATTGTAGAAACTGTGGTGAGAGAGAGGCTTCAGAAGATAGTGAGGGATGTCATCAGAATCAGTGACAGACTCATGGCAATCAGACCTACAGTGTAAGCATAGTGTCATATTCATAATCCCAGAGTAGAGTTGTGACAGTGAGGAAAATAATGCATTCAGACAGCAGTTGCAGAACCTACTAAATAAAGCAGGACAACATGAATAGGTATTAATAATGGGTGACCTGAATGAACATATCGGGACAGACAGAGAGACCGACAAAACAGGATACGAGGACTGTCTTGGTGCACAGGGGTGGGACAAAAGGAAATAAGAAGGAAAGGACATTTTAGACTTCTGTCTGGCAAATGGCTTGAAGGTAACCAACACATGGTTCAACAAGAGAGACAGTCACAAGATCACATACAAAAGTGGCCAACATGCAACTCAGATAGACTTTATCTTACTAAAGAAAGGGCACTGGGGTTGAATCAGTGACTGCAAAGTCATCCCAGTGAAACAGTTGGCCCACAGCATAAACCACTGGTCACCAAAATCAGCTGCAAGCAGTGGTGACAGAAGGCTCTAAGGTTAATACAGACTAGGTTGAAGACCTGAAAGTTGACAGGAGAGAAAACACAAGATTTCAAGGAATTACTCAGGACTCTAGCACCTCAGAAAGAACAGGAAATAGGTGGAGCTTTAGAAGAATGGCAGCATCTCAAAACTGCATATGTGTGTGGACTAGGGAACAGGTATATGGCTGAGCCAAGTGTGGAAATAAAGTACATAAGAAAAGTTGCTAGTGGAATTCAGAAGTCCAGGAAGTCCTCAAAAGAAAGGAGGAATGCAGGAAAAAGTGGGAAATAGAAAAGACAGACCAGGCTAAGAAAGAATACTGGTTAGCTAACAAGAGCATCAGAGGCACACTACCAGCTTCTGGAAAGTGACTTGATAGATGGCACAAAGAAACACTTTCAGGATGCAAGGCAGACAGAAAGATAAAGAAGATAGCCAGCCACCCTTCATAACGGATGCCAGCAATAACCTGCCAACAAGTCCACAGGAAATCAAAGGCAGATGGAAGGAGCACTTCCAGCAGCTTCTGAATGAAGAAAACCCCACAGAAGCTGTACTGCCCAGACACAGCCTACAATGAAACTTTTTGTAATGATATGTTAATGTTAATGTTGTTGGTGTACTTGTAACTCTTGGAGCTTTTCTCCCCTGGCATCCACCGAAAATGGGCTAGTTTCTGCTCCAGTGTACATTCCCAGTAAACAAAAGTCAATAAATAAATGAAAGAGGAGGTACACCCCGCCTTAGAAGGAGAACAACACTAATAAAAATGAATTCAGAGAAAGCAGCAGGCTCAGATGAGATCACAGAAGATATAATCAAGATGTTGAGTAAAAAGGGGTGAAATGGCTCCTGAAGGTACTCACAGCAAATGGAAAGAAAAAGGTATCCCAGATGATTGAAGAATAAGCATACTACTGCCAGTGTGCAAAGACAAAGGGGACATCCACAGCTGAGGGCAGTACAGAGGAATCAAACTAGTCACACTGCATGAAAGTTCTGGAGAAGGTGACTGCTAAAGAAATATGCAGAGTAGTAGAAAGTAAGATGGGAGATGAACAGCTAAGATTCAGACCAGGATACAGTACAACTGACCCAATATTTGCACCGAGGCAGATAGCTGAGAAGAGGTTAAAGATGTGGAAAGAATCCAACTGGGCATTCCTAGACTTGGAGAAAGCATATGACAAGGTCCCAAGAAAGCTGATGTGGGCAGCCCTGCAGTGGTCTGAAGTCCTGAAAACCTTGGCAGAATTAGTGCAGGCTATGTACAAAGACCCACTGACTCAAGTATGAACAGTGTTCAATATTGCAGAGGTTTCCCACTGGGAGTGGATGTGCATCAGGGTTCATCTCCAAGCCAACTGCCTTTCATAATGATGATGGACTACATCAGCAAACAAGTTAGAGGTGACAGATCAACAACATTTCTGTAAGCAGACAATGTGGAATTGCAAGCAGACTCTGAGCAAAAACTTCATCAAAGAATGGGTGAATGGAATGCAAAACTGAAGGTCCATGGGATGAAACGGATATGTAAGACAGTGTAATGGCTGCAAATGGAGGAAATCAGATGAATTTGAGAAATGAAATAGAAGGGAAAACAGTTGTTATGGCAGCAAATGGGGGAAATCAGATAAAGATGAGAATTGAAATAGGAAGAAAAATAGTGGAACATGTTACCAGTTAAAGCATCTGAGAAGGGTGGCTGTGGAGAAGGGAAGTCTGAATGAGGAGGTCAAAGCTAGAATCAGAGGGGCTGCTGCCAACTGATACCAAGTGACAGGGGTACAGTATGACAGAAGAATGCCAAAAAAGCTGAAAAGAGGTGTATGAAACAGTGGTGCATCCAGTACTACTGTATGATACAGAAACCTGAGCAGTTAAGGCAGAAATGTCTAGGAAGCTAGAGGTGATGGCGATGAAGTGCTTGAGACAGGTGGTGGGATGCACACTGTGGGACAAACAAAGAAATGAGGACATAAGAGCAGAAGCCAAAGTAGCTCCAATTACAGAGAAGATCAAAGAGAGCAGATTACAGTGGTTCAGGCACATGTGCAGAAAAGTAGAAGACAATTTGGTGAAGGTTTGGGACAGGCAGGAAGAAGACAAGAAGAAACAAGGCGATCCATCAAAGAGCAGGATGGATTGTACGAGAGAAGACCTGTGACAATCAGGTATAACTGAGAAGGTAGGAGAGTAGAAGGGAATCGAGAGAGATGTATGGCATCCCGACTCCGTGTAGAAAAATGGAAAAAGAGGGTTGATTATGATGATATTCTTTTAAATATCTCTCTCCATTTTATTTTTATTCAGTTTCTTAACTTACCTTTTATTGTATTGCACCTTTGTATCATAACACAGAGGCATAACGGAATCAATCAGCACCCTGTGCAGATACCACAAGCCAGTGTCCCATCACAGAAAAAAAAAACAGATCACTGTAATAACCTGATTGCTACATGGTTGTATAAAAAAGCACTTCCCTGCTGCATTTGCAGAACCTAAAAACAACCTTGACAAAGATTTCAAACTACATCATTAATATCAATAAATACACAAGACTCACTGGCAGTACTTAACCTAGTATTTTCCATTTCATGCCCATGGAAACTGAGCAGTAAGGGGCTCATGTAGCACCCAGTGCCTGTCCACAGTGTAGCACCCCCACCCCACCCCAGCTCTTCAGGTCTGAAAAGTACTTTACTGCAACAAATCAGCTTACTATGGACACAAGCAGTTGCATCCACACTGGGTAGCTATTCAACTGAAGAAAACAAAAAAACAAAAAAAAACCAGGATGATGGAAGGCCGATCACGCCCTCTCAACACTTTGTGCCCAGGGTGATTGCCCCTCTCACCCCACCCTACCTATGCTTCTGTCATAAAATGTTTATTTTCTGCACATTATTTACCTTTTCCTTCTTTTATAAAGGGTTTAGGTTGGTCTTTTTGGTTTGCTGATATAACTTCAATACTATTTTATCCATGTGCTTCTTTAAAAAAGTCATCAGAATTGTTTTTTACAATAATAATATGATAACCTATAGGAGTACTTTCCCTTTTGTTCATCTCCCATTTCATATTAGCCATACATACTTCCTGTCTAACTACCTGTCCCCTTTCAGGCTACTTACTGTGATAAATTCTGGTTAACTGTTTGCTGCAATTAAAATTCTGTTTAGCTTTCTCTTTGCTGCAGTCACTGATAATCCACCTAGGATTCTAGGTGGATTATCCATGGTTTTATACCCTGGAGTACTACAATGCATTGCCTTAAAACCTAGTTGGCATACAGTCATTATTTACTTATACAGAAATGAGTCTGTGAGCTGTACAACAAGATAGGTTAATAACAAAGGGCTCTAATAGTTTGCAATTATATAAAGTTAACTGGATACAAAACCACAAACCAGCAGATACTGAAGTACAGGTTTATTCTTCCAAGACAAAACATAACTCTAACTCTTTAGGTGTCTAGGTATTGCAGGTGACAGAACTCACTGCAGCATAATCGTCTTCTGTATACTTTCATATTCAGGTGAAACAACATCAGGGAAGTGTATTATCCAAGTGCAGAAATGATGTCAACTGCACCTCACAACCTGTACAACCTGTTTATGAAAGTATTTTGCATGTACATCACCTAAGGTCACAAACAAAAGAGCTATTTATAAATACTAAACCTGTGCACAGTCAGGTGACATAATACACTACATTTTATGCTACATTGGCACAGCTCAAATAAAGATACGTATTAAACAGCTGAGCAGCTATTTTGATTCCTTATGTCTAATGAAAGACAGGGGGGGAGGAGGAAACAGATGTGACTGTACTAGACAGGAAATAATTGTATGTGTGAGTTATAAATATTTAATTCTGAAGAGAAAACACGCTTTATATATAAATAGTATATTACTGTTTTGATCTGGTTCTAAGCCACATCTCTTTCTACACTGATCTTACTTTCTTCTGTTTTACATGTAGAACCCCAGTTTATTCTATCCTAAACTTTTCATCATTTTGGGCTGACCATTTTGTCACCCTCTTGGGGCACTGTTGATTGCAGGGGGAAACATGAGCTAACTTCAGGATAGCACAGGAACTCATAGGACAGCAGAATTCTGCAAAACCCTTGAAAGCCTGGAAAGAGAAGTATCGCCTATGTAATTAAGAAACCCCATAAACAAACCTAGTCTGACAGAAAAAAATGGGCTAACGTTATTTGTCTGAGTAATCTTCTGTCTAGCTAAACAACACAGGGAAAAAGAAGGTAAGTTTATGCTGTTTTTTTCATAAGGAGAAAAATCTACAGCAACTGCTATGTCTTTCTATTCACATATTTTAATGAAAAGAGTATGCAAGAAAACAGAAAAGAGATGCAGTACTGTACTGTATGTTTGATTTTCTTTTATGCACACTTTCACTTTCCTTCCTGCAGGAAGCAAAGCATTACTAAACATCGCTGCACAGCAGCCTAAGGCAGACATTAATAATAGATTAAGATCAGCCGATTAGTTGCTGGATGCCAGGGGCAGGCAGACGTAATATCTCAAATGCCATTTTTATAAAGGAATGCCTGGAAGTTGTGCCATTAACGAAGGTTATTCTCACTTACTAGGTACTATGGCACTGCATTTCTGTAAAAAAGGCAACTTCGTATATCAATGGCATGTTCAAAGAAGTAGAACTTAAAGTAAACACCTCTGACCATTTTAAAACAGTCATCAACTACCACCAAAGATGTCATGTCCATGAAAGGCCTGGAATAATCAACATGGAGCCACTGCCAGCATGATGTAAGCTACTCCCCATAGGTAAAGTGGTACATATTTTTGTTCATGCTGGACATTATGGCATCCAATATATTCCACTGCTGACTTTATTTCTTGATCAGTCCCGGCCAACATACAACTTCTAGCCAGTGTGTTCATTTTTACTACTCCAATGTCTTCTAACACCCTGTTGTAAGTATGACAGTAATTCACCCTTAGATCAGACACCAAGCATTGAAGTTCAACCTACCTTGGATAGCAGTCAACCAAAACATGTTTGTCTGTCCAACCATTTTGTGTCACACTATACAATTCTAATAAAATTCTGTCATGTCTGGTTTCTGTTTTTACCATGTACGATGCAACTGTCAGGCTCTCAAGTTGACTGAAAGTGAACATATCAATAGCTGCTTCTTCTCGTGTTTATCCTGTATCATCTCAAAAATGATAAAGAGAAAAAACATGCGGTATTTGCCTGATAAATTATGTTTATCTTTAGTTTTGCACTGGTGTTCACCCCAAATACAATGACATAACTGCATCTGTGAATTCGGTTTAGTAGGAATTCCCTTTTGAGTGCTAAAATACTGAGACCAGCAGGTGGTAGTCTCTAATAAGCAACAATTCTGTACTAAACAAATATTGGTTAAACATCTTGACACCACAAACAAGATCTAATGCTTCCTTGTCAATTTGGGTAGAATTTTTTTTTCAACTGCGGATGAGGGTAGAGGAATGCTACAGGTCTTTCATTGCATCTTTCATTAACGCAGAAATATTACTGCTTCTTTGCCATATGGATAGGCATCACATCAGTTTCACTGGAAGGATGGCCAATGTCTCTGCCTTACAAAATGAATGTTCAAATAAATACCAAGGTCTACCAGTTTGTGGTAACTCAGTTAGGGAATGCAATACAGTTGTAAGGTTTGGAAAAAAAAACTACTGTTAATGTTCCACAAATCTCAAGAAAGATTCTAGCTGTGAAACACCCTGTGGTCATGGAGCCTTTAGTACAGCCTGAAGTTTGTCATGGCACTTATGCAGTTATTGGGCATCTTAAGCCATACTCCTCCAATTCTTTTAGCAATCTTTTGAGGTTTTTAAGTGCTTTTCTTCTGTAATTCCATGACAATGACATCATCAGAATAACACTGGACTCCAGGTACCACATGAATGACCTGATCCATTGCCTGTTGCAGACATCTGGAGAAGAAGTTACCCCAACACAAATCTACTGTAAAGACAGAGGCATTTGGTTGTGTTGAATGTCATGTACACCTTCGAATCTTCTTCCATCTCCATCTAGGAGGCATCAACTAATTTGGCCTTTAAAAAGCATTGCCCATTGGACAGACTGGCAAAAATGTTGTAAATTCTTAGTAAAGCTTTCAGTACCAGGTTAATTTTGACTTTAAATTCTCAACAAGTCTACCTTTCACACCAGTCTTTATTACATGGGCAACTTGGGTCATCCGCAGACTCCAGTCTATTCTAGAATGTAGCCCATCTGCTTTTTCAGTTCAACTCCTTTGCAACCAATGGACAGACAGCGTAAGGTACTGGCTAAGACCTATCAAGCCACAGTGTCGCATTTTCTTCGAAAGCAATTTTTTTTCAGTTGATATGTTGAACGGTACAAATGCCAATTTTAAATACAGTGGCAGCATCTTTTAATATCTTTTTAAATTTATCCTCAGTGGTCTATGGTGCACCCACCTATGCCCAGTGGCTCTTTACATCTTTCCAAGCCACGTTTTACTTCCTTAACCATTCATGACACTATAAGAGTATGCCATCATTATGTATAATGTACAAGTTTAACATTTCACTTTCACCATTATACTCCACTGTCACCTACAGCACCCCAAGTGGTCTAACTTCCTCAATAGTGTATGTTTAAGAATGGAAGAGGGGTTCAGGTTTTCATTTGGGGGGTCTCTACCCTCTGCATCATTCTATGTCCCTTTTCTCAGCAACCCAAATTGATTTCCAGGTCTGCTGGCCACCTTCTAGCCACTGGACTACTTCCACTGGGGCTGCTGCAAATCTTAAGGGTGTACAGTGGGGGTCTAACCATCCACACCCATGGAGATACTTATGACCCACCCCATTTCTCCTCCCTTCCTTTCCCCTGTGGTAAAGTCATTGGGGACATGTGGCTTATCTCCCTGTATCCACAGCAGCAGCCCAGCCTTGTCCTCCACCCTCTCTCTCTCTCTCTCTCTCTTTGAACCACACCATCCTATTGTGACATGTACAGCCTCCATTGTGGATCATCACAGGAGATGGCCACAGAATGCTCTATCACCAGGAAGGGTAATGTCCTTCCCTCCCTCCCACTCTGTCAGTCACCTGACCTGTTAATCGAACCCACGTCTGCTGGGACATAGTCAGGGCTTTATCTCACTACTCCACCAGACAGGCTGTATGGCCATTTGTCTTTGATGTGAGCTAAATCATCTAGTTTATTTGCCCCCATTTATGCTACCTAACCCAGGACTGGTCAATACATCTTCACAGACATTGCAAAGATTTCTGCAACATTTTTCTCAGTTTTTCTTTTCCCTTTAATACATTTTATCTTTCACCTAACCATTATGGGAAAAGAAGTCTGAATTTGGCATTATTTCTGGCATTGCCTGCCCTCTTCCTTTTTGAATTTATACTAGGAAGAAAAATTGGTCCTATGTCCACAACAATGCCATAGTTTCTGATTCAAATTTTTTACTTCTACCATTTTGTTTACATTATTAATTTAACTCCAGCTTGTAATGCCTTATTTAGCCCCAGATTTCATTGAAATTGCAATCTTTTCTGCCCATTTGAATGTCAGATCTGCTCCAGTTAGCATTCTGTATGAACTCTTCTTTGTAGGACTCTGCAGCACACAGATCAAGTAGAGCATCACTGAAGCCATTAACAAACTTAAAATGTTACTTAAAATGTTCTGTTAATCTTTTGAATTATATTACATAACTTAAAATAATCTTTCCTTTATTTAGGTTGTAGCACTTGTGGACCTAAAACATTCTGTGATTAAAAATAACTTTATTGACAACAAGTGCTTCTGCATCACTCAAAATAACTCATAAAATTAGGCTTATCTGCATGCATTTTGGCTCACATGCTGACATGATATACTAGAAGCTGCAGTAAATTTGTCTGGCTTCTTACATCAGCTTGAATTTTCTGTAAATAAATTGTTTTGTTCTTTCACTGAGTCAGTATTGTTAAAAGTAGGGGCCATAGCATTTGCAATCTACCTTGGTGGGATCTTGGCTGATTTGTAAAAGCTCTTGGATCTGTTTTTCTGGTTTGTACAGATATGTTTCACAATTAAGTCAATACATCACTGATACAAACCATATTCCTAGACATTTTGGCTCACAAACTGACATGATATATTGTGGATGACAAGCTGTAGTGTCTGATCTGTCAGGCTTCTCACATCAGCTTGAATTTATCACAAACCCTTCCACCATTTTGCTGTTGTTGTTTTAAAAGCCAGTGTCGGTGTCTTTCACTCCTTATGGTAATCTGAAGTCCAAAGTCCCTCCTCACTCATTTGATTGCTATTTCAGTTCTGGAAGCTGATGAAGTACTTTTCCCACCTATGGTTTTACAGTGGGCATACTGAGAGCCCACTAAATGAACAAATACTGATGTTCTTCGTCTCCCATTGCTGCAGTCCTGACATATGGGTATTCCGCTGTCCACCATTGGCCCGAATACCAAAGGGCTAGAACCGGCGTCGGCCATCGGCGCCCGAGACTGACGTCAGTACGTGTCAGTACAAATGCGCATGACCGACGCCATAACCTCAGTCTTTCTTGCCGCATGGTCCTAAGCAGAAGCAGAATTTGCAAGTGCTTTTCGGCGTTCTGGAATTGTTGGTTTTCGAGTTTCAGACCGGAGACCAAGTTGGGCTAAGTACCCCGTTGGGGACACTTTTGTCTTTTTCTTGCCTCAGTATTGACGGATGTCAGAAAAAGTTAATAACTGTATTTCTTGTGGGAAACAGATTCCTCATAGGGATTACCATTCACTCTGCATTCCTTGTTTAGGGCCTGAGCACGACGTTGTTGGGTGTCGCTTTTGTGCTACTTTTAACAAGCGTACTATTAAACGTCGGTTGGACTGTGCTAGGCTGGTGTTTGGTAAACGTTGTAATTATAACATGCCGTCGGATTCTCCGACGACTGGTTCTTCTAAGAAATGCAAAGAAAAGTCTTTGCGGTACAAACAGGATGAGGCATCCACTCCGGACGCCGGTTCTGTAGTACCACTGGCTTCTTCAGCGGCTCCTTCTGAAAGTTTACCTGAGTCTCAAGGGGAGCCTTTGTTACTGCAGGAAGTTGCTTCTCCTGTGTTAGGCCAGGCTGAGGGTGCTTCTCTGATGTCAGTGGTTCCCTACCCTCATAGGGTAGTTAGGCCTCCTCCTTCTCAAAGCAGAGCCCATTCTAAGTCTAAGTCTGCCCCTGCTGGTGCTAGTCCCCAGGGTCCAGCTACTAGGAAGCACATGTTAAAGATGGCTGAAGATTTGATTACTTTAATTAGGGGTTCTATGCCCCCCCCTGTGAAGAGGCCCAGGGTGGAGACAGAGTTGGAGGGTTTGGTTCAGTCTTCCAATAAGTCAGATTCCTCTGTAGAAGAACTTCAGGATTTCCCTCCTTATTCTGATTCGGAGGCTGAGGACTCTACTCCCTCTGTGTCCCCTCCAGAAGATTTTTCTTTCTCTGAGACTTTGCATTCCATGAGGGAACATTTCAAATGGGAGGGCCAGGATTATTCTGATTCTCGTAAAAGACTAAGAGAATTCTTGTTTTTGCCTCAGCATAGGCCCTTGGCTATTCCACCTGTACTGGATGTTGTTCAGGATGTGTTTTCTGAGGCTGCCCTTAACCCAGATTCTCTGCCTCCTGCCCCGGTTAAACCAGATAGATACTACAGGGTTCCGGAAGCTCACAAGTACTTATATAAGAGTCCTAGGGCTGATCCAGAAACTATTACTCAGGGCCCCAAAGGGGTTAGGGTTTCTGTGGTTAGGAATCCAGTTCCTCTGGACAAGGATGCTAGGGCCCTGGATAGGTGGGGTAAAAACCTGTATACCTCTTCGACTTTGGCTATGAGAGCTTTAAATTGTCAGTTTCATATGCTCCGGTATCAAAATTATTTGCTGGGCCAATTGAAATGTAAAGTAGATGCTTTAGCTGAAGGTATTGAATGTAAGGAGCTTCAGGATTTAGTGCATGCTTCAGACCAAGTTGGTAAGCATTCTTTGCAGTGTGGTTTTGATGCTTTACAGGCTTCTTCCAGGGTGGCTGCTACTAGTTCAGTTATTCGTAGGCATGCTTGGCTTAAAGATCAGACCTTGTCAGAGCATGTTAAGGCTCGAATTATGGATGCTCCTCTACAATCTGATGTTCTTTTTGGCCCTCCAGTAGAATCAGTTTTGAAAAAATGGAGGAAAAAGCTAAGTCTATGCAGACAGTTAAGGATTTTTTACAGGTTCAGCCCCCTAAGTTCAGTAGGAATTGGCCTGCTAAGGGATGGTCTTTCCCCTCTTCGGGTTATCAATCTAGGGGCAGGTCGAGGCGAGGTAGAGGTAGGGCTTCCTCTCAGGGCCCTGTTACTTCTAGGTCTTTGAGTTCTTCTACCCCTTCTGCTGGGGAGGGCAGGGGTCAGTCCTTTCGGACACAGACCCAATGACCTGTGTCTTCAGCTGCCGGACTCTGCCTTGCTGGCAGCCTCTCTAGGAGGAAAACTGTGACTTTTCAAAAGGAATTGGCATTTGGTTACCCAAGACAAATGGGTTTTGGACATAATAAATCGAGGCTACAAATTTTATTTTCACACATTCCCTCCTTTCAAAGGTATGCCGGATGTGCCTCGTCAGCAAAGACTGGAAGCACAGACTCAAATTTCTTCTCTGCTTCAGTTGGAAGCAATACAGGCAGTACCTTCTGCAGAAAGAGGCACAGGGTTTTATTCCCGTCTTTTCTTAGTGCCAAAGAAAGGAAATACTTGGAGACCAATTCTGGACTTGTCCATTCTAAATACCTTTCTGGAAATTCCAAAATTCAAGATGTTAACACTGCAACAGCTGTTACCTATGCTGGGCAAAGATCACTGGATGGTGACTCTGGATCTCAAGGAGGCCTATCTTCACATTCCTATCAGGCCCAGTTGCAGGAAATTCCTGAGATTTTGGAATGGGAATTTGCATTATCAGTTCTCTGCATTGCCCTTTGGCTTGTCTACTGTGCCCAGGGTATTCACGAAAGTCCTGGCTCCAGTGATAGCTTTTCTCAGGCTACAAGGAATTCAAATTTATCCTTATCTGGACGACTGTTTGATTCTGGCTCAAGGCAAGCACGAACTTCTTCAACATCTGCAGTATGTAATGACAGTTTTAAGATGCCTAGGGTATTCTGTGAACGAAATAAAGTCCAGTCTAGTACCCTCACAAGAGATGTGTTTTCTGGGTGTGAAACTGAATACAGCTGCTCAGATGGCATTTCTTACCCTGGACAAACAAAGGAATCTTCACCTATACTTCCAACAGCTATCAGTAATGTCCAGGCTGACTGCAAGGACAGTCCTTCAAGCCTTGGGGTTCATGGCATCTTGCATTCTAGTCCTTCCCAATGCCAAACTGCATATGAGGAAGCTACAATGGTATCTCAAAAGCAAAAGATTCAAAATACTTTACTATGCTTAGTTAGCGCTTTCATGCAAAACGTTGCTTGCACTTCTTCAGACAAAGCAGAATTAAAACACATTGTATTTTATGTTTTACAAGTGCTTAAACCAAGCCCCAAAATCAATTAAATAATTAACTTGTGCTTAGTAAGACCAACCATTTAACAACAGTAAATAGTTAGCTTAAAGCCACACACATAAATATATATATAGCAGACATAGCGAATCTGCTGGCTGACAAATTCAGATGAAACTTTACCTCCCCACTCCAACCACCACCCCTTGCAAAATCCCTACTGACATAACCCTCCCCCCAACTATCATCAGGAAGCATGTCATAATGTCACTCCTGAATGCTAAAAACACAGCTTCACTCAGGCCCGGCAATATTGCAGGTTGTGTCCTAAAATTCCTGAAACATGACTTATCATTACCACTTCAGTCACTTTTCAACTACAGACTCAAAACAGGCTATATACCAAGCAAATTGAGGATGGCAATGGTTATCTGCCTTGACAAGGGTGGACCATCAACTGATCCTGGAAACTACAGACCCTTTAGTCTGACTAGTCTAACATGCAAAGCCAATGGACAAATTATCATGGAAATGATCCACAAAGACATTGGCAACTTACAGACACTGAACCAGTTGCAGTTTGGTTTTGTCAAAGGAAAGTCATGGCTACTTAACATAGTAGACTTCTTTGAGAAGGTAACCAAGGCAATAGATGAAGGGAAAATGGTGCATGCCACCTACCTAGACTTAGCTAAGGCATTTGACACAATACCCAACTCAGGTATTGTTTAGAAACTCAATGAACTAGGCATAAATCCCTACACTACTCACTGGATTGCGAGCTCACTCACTTATAGGACCCAAGAAGTTATGATTGGTGAAAAGACCTCCACCAAGAGGCAGGTCACCAGTGGAGTGCTACAGGGCTCCTTGTTGGGCCCACTCCTGTTTGACATCTACTTTTTTAGCTCACCAAGTTTACAGATGACTGCAAATTGTGAGCCATCATAAATTCCCCCCATGACACTAACATCCTGCAAGACAGTGTACAACAAACAAATGACTGGTGCCAAAGCCATGAATTAAAACTCAATGCAAAGAAGTGCATCATAGTACCGTTTGGGAAAATGTCTATATAGGCAAATTACTCCATTTATAAGATATGCCTAAGAGTTGATCTGGTAGTTAGAGATCTGGGAACATACATACACAGTAATCTGGCCTTTGACCAACACGAAGTGAAGGTAGTAAGAGAATCATTCTATGTCATCCAACAAAATAAGTAAGGGTATGACACCTAGGTCCACAGAAGTTATAATATCACTCTACTTGTCCCTTATCAGACCCATCACTGAGTACAATGCCCCCTTCGGCATGTACCTGACTAGGCATATGCAGCAGTTGGAATGCCCACAGATTGTCCTCACCAAGACAATCCAGGGGATTAACACATTGTCCTATACAGACCACCTTAGAGCCCTGTCTTGATACTCAGTCTCTTACAGTTTGCTGAAATGCGATCTGTACTTGGCATATAAAGCATTCCTACTAGCAGTTCCTACCCTGATAGAGTTTTTGCACATCCACAAAATGAGCACACCAGAAATACTACACCCAGGGGTTTGAACTTTGCTTGCAACATAAATACAATATGCTGGCAAGACAGATATGTGACTCAAAGAATTCCCATGCTCTAGAACAGGCTCCCCATTCATGTAAAGCAGAGTCCATCCCTAACCCTATTCAAACGTAAACATGACCATTGAATGAGAAATTGCAAATTCATCTCCAGGCTAACCCCCATGTTTATTTTAGATTGAGGCCAACAGTAAACATTCTCTAACTAACATTGAATGTGTAATTATAAATTCAACACTGGGCTGACCCCTATGTCTATTACAGACTGAGGCCAACAGTAAACATTCCCTAACTAATATACGCCCCCACACATAACTTTTTAGCAAACTCCTAAGCAATATACTCCTCCTAACCAACACCCTCCCACCCTCAACTAAGACACACATGTTACTAAGGGCTATAATTAGGAAGGGTTGCATGGTTAGGCTTATAAAGACCCTAGTCATCGATAGCCTAGATATACCTATAAATCTATGTGGTAGTCACACTGTGCAGAAGACTATATGGTTTTACACCCATAGTACATAAAGGGCACAGGAGCATGCTTATCGTTGGATATTATATCATTTGCAAAAAAGTATTGATACAATCTCTCAACATACATGTTTTCCAAAAAAAAAAATATATATATATATATATATATATATATATATATATATATATATATATATATATATAATGACTGCTGTCTTCTGTTCACAACTGCTCGTCACTCGCTGTTTCTATATTCCATCCTCAATAACATTCAAAGACAATAACAAAAACAGCATGGAACAAAGAAAACATATAAGAGACATTACCCTGCCTCTTGATTCTCTTCACTGGCATACCTTCATATGCCTTTTCACAGGACCCATTGTGCAAGGCAAGAACAATCAATATCACACGCAAGTCTGAGGCAGACATTAACAATAGATTACAGATCAGGCATGCATACTGTTATTATCTAGAAAAGCGTCAACCAATGACCTTTTTTAGGCAAGGTTCAAATGACAAATTCACCACCCTAACAGGTACAGGCAAGAATAATCTGAGGGTATTGCTACTCAATGCTAGAAGTCTAAACCTCAAAATGCACTCTCTCGAGGCACTCCTTAAAATGGAGAACATCGACATCTGTGCAGTGACAGAGACCTGGTTCAAGGCTCCAGAGAGTACCCCTGCATTAGCAGACTATAATTCATACCACACCTTTCGGCCACCTAACCTGGACCGAAACACTAAAGGTGGAGGCGTGTCCATATTCATTAAGGATATCCACACCTCCAGGCTTGTTGCTCAGCATAATGCATCCGAGATTATCCAAGTGCAACTAACTCTGGGCAAGACCGCAATCCAAATTGTAGCTTGCTACAGATCCCCCACCATGCCCCAGGATTCCCACTCCTCATTTCTTAATACATTGGAAAATATTAGGGTACAACCTAACACCCTAATAATGGGCGATTTCAACTACCCTACCATTAACTTGGAAAACTACTCATGTACCATCTCTTGTGCTCAACGTTTTCTGGAATTCATAAATTCCAATGCCATGGATCAACTTATCCACACCCCCACCAGGGGCAGCAATATCCTAGACCTGGTTATTACCAGCATGGGCAACTGGTGCTCCACAACAGAGGTCAATTCCTCGTTGGTCAGATCCGACCATAAGCTAATCACCATAGACATCCACATCCCTCCCCCACCCCCATTAGGGAAATCACAGTAAAAAATTTCTCCAAAGCCAACTTCACGCTTCTTAAGACAGAAGTGGCAAACTTCACGACACCCATGCTGACGGACAATAGAGGTATGACTGCTGAATCCTACACAAATGCACTTTATAAGCACTTACATGAGTGCATGGATTGTGCAATCCCTAACAGAACCAAGATGCTATCCTCCAAAAAAGGAAGCCAATCTAGTGGTCTCCTGCCATAAACAAACTCTACAACAGAAGAAAGTGGCAGATAGGTTCAGTGCTAACTTTACCCCTCTGTCATCCCCTAAAGGGCTCATCTCTATACCAGAAGAATGAAAAGTTCCTGTAATCATGGCTGCACAGGTAAAAAACACACTATCCAAAGCCAAGAACACAGCATCCATGGGACCTGACGACCTCCCAGGCTGTGTTCTACATGAACTACAGAATGAACTGGCACCCCACCTAAGTACCATGTTCAATCATAGCCTTACCTCAGACTATGTGCCCACTGAATGGCGCACAGTGACAGTTATCCCACTCCACAAAGGGGGAGCCACCACAGACCCTGGAAACTACCGCCCAATTAGCCTAACGAGCCTGGTCTGCAAGGCTTTGGAGCGTATCATCATATAACTTATAAACAATGACATTGGTAATCTCCAAACTCAGGACCCCACCCAGTTCGGGATTGTAAAAGGCAGATCATGTCTCCTAAACCTGATAGACTTCTTTGAAACAGTCACCAAAGCCATAGATGAGGGTAAGGTGGTTCACACAGCCTATCTAGATCTCGCCAAGGCTTTTGACACCATCCCCCACTTTGGAATTATAGATAAACTCACTAAACTAGGTATAAATCCCTATGTCACAAGATGGGTTGCCAACTGGCTCACTGACAGAACCCACACTGTGAAAGTAGCAGACTCCAAATCCAGCTTCAGACCAGTGACAAGTGGAGTACCACAGGGTTCAGTCCTGGGTCTCTGAAGTACAGGCCAACACAGAAGGTCTTTGGCTAACAAAGTTCACAGATGACTGCAAACTAGGAGCCATAATCAAAACTCCAAAAGATGTGGACATCCTACAAAAGGGCCTTGCTGAGACAGATGTCTGGTGTCAAAGCCATGGCCTCAAGCTCAATGCCAAAAAGTGCATTGTCATTCCTTTTGGTAAAAACTCAGTACCCATGAACTACCACATAGGTTGTAGTCTACTTAACACCAAAAGTGTGATAAGAGACCTTGGGACACAGGTGGACAGTAGTCTCTCCTTTGATAATCACATCGCCACAGTAGTCAGGAAATCCTTCTATGTGGCACACCTCATCACAAAAGGTTTCTCATCCAGGAAAAAAGAGGTCATTGTTCCCTCTACTCGTCACTCATTAGACCCATTATAGAGTACAATGCCCCTTTTGGTATGTACCTCACAAGACATCTACAACAACTGGAAAGGCCACAGAAATACCTCACAAAGAGGATTACCGGCCTCAAAGAGATGCCCTATGCAGACCGCCTTAAAAAACTGCAGCTTTACTCCGCTGCATATCGCCTACTCAGAGGCAATCTCTGCCTAACACACAAAGCTATGTCAAACCCAGAGCTTTTAGACATGCTCCACTTAAAGAAATCCTAATCCCTACGAGCTACACGCTCTTGGGACCTAAACCTCATCACCACAATAAACAGAACATGCTGGAGGGATAGATTCCTGTCCCAGAGACTTCCCATACTCTGGAACAAACTACCTATCTATATCAAACAAAGCTCCTCATTAGCACTGTTCAAGAAAAATCTTGATGATTGGATGGGACATAGGAAATTCACCCCGGTGATCACTTCTGTGGCTCTGCTCGACAGTGGCACAGGAAAATCATTTTCTTGGGTGGCGAAAGCCAGGGTACCTTTGGCTAGGCTTATATAGGCCCTAGGGCCAATAGCCTAGTACCTACCTATGAGCCTATGTAAATACAAGATTGTGTAAATGATATTTTGTAGAGGAAAATAAAACAAATGCAATGCCAGTTAAATTTTGCATCAGAAATTTATTTGTTTTATGGTTTTGTATGATGGCATTATTTTGGCCAGAGCACCAGCACTATATTATTCCATCCTACTACTGTCTGGTATAGTTTTATTGTACATGGTTCTCCCTCACCTGGGGTTCTTTTCATATATGCCCAGCAATAAGAGTGGGCTCCTCCAGCAGGTGAACAGTAATTTTTGTATTATATTTAAATTCATGATGAAGACCATCTCACATGGCATATGGGACCTGCTGAAGAGTAATACAAGTGAGTAACACTTCAGCGACCAGAACAGTTAATTTTCTCTTGATAATTTGTTGGTTTCATCTAATAATTTTACTATGGCATGTACATACCTACGTACCTGTTACCTGTAGTTTTTTTTTTTTTTTGCGGTGCTTGATATTGCCCAAACAGGCACTAAATACCTCTTTCTCTTTTCCATTCCTCCTTTCTGTAAAAAAAGTTCCATAATGTTTTTAGGTTAATTAATTTGTTCTCCAAATATGTAAGATAAGTTTAACTTTGGTACATAGTTCTCAAAAATGGATTTTACCCTGACATTTTACAAAACAATCATGATGGTGTATATTTATGATGTTATATACCCAAGATGAACTGTTAGAAATGCAAAAGATGCTGGACATTTCTGCAGTGTATCAGAAATACTCATATGCATATCTCCTTCAATAATCCAAGTCCAATTTAATCAATAACAAAATAGCCCCTAATTTAAACAGAACTGCATGATTTAAGCAGTTTCCTATTCAACTGTTTTGGTACATTTTAAAATAATTTAATGACATTATCTAGTGTGAGCACTATTGTAATTATTTGCAATTAAATGCAAGTTGCATGCCATGTGTAGCGCAAAAAAATTACTGTCATATATTATACTACTAATACTGAGTTGTGTGTGTCACTCAGGTAGACAATTGTTTACAAAATTATTACTATTTGTTTGCTTAGTTTAAAAAAGCAGGTAGTTGTTCTGAGCAAAATAAACTTGATCTGGACCACATAAAGTGGTACAGAAATTATTGTAAGAAAAATTCAGTAAGCCAAGACATTGCAATCACAGGTGATAGGAGCACCTGAATGTAAAGTCAAAATCTTGGATGAGAACATACTCACTTATTTAGGAAAAATTAGATTTTCAGTTTAAAAGAGTAGTCTGCTGATCTCAGATATGTCTGGTGAAATGGTGATCCAGAACGTATCAGCTACCAAAAGAAATCCGTTTAGTGAGTGCTGGTCTGCATCTTCGGTGCAGCTAGAAATTTGGGGAGCACATCAAGTCCGAGAGACTTCCACTTCCTTTAAGACTGCAACCTCTGTCAAGTAGGAAAGCATTTCATCACACTATAGAATCGTATATCCCTCTAAACTGGAGTTTTCTGTATAGCTTAACTGGACACTTGAATTGAGCAGGTTTCTATATAAATCTAAGATACTGTTTTATATTTCACAAATATGCAAATCTCATACATCTCACACATCTCATACATGTCACACATCACACATCTCATACATGTCATACATCACTCATGCACTGATGGGTTGATTAGTACCTCTTCTGGCATGTAACAAGGAAGGAGAACACCTTGTAAACGCATTGCTAATTACCTAATGAGTTTTTTTTTTTTTTTTGCATGCTATCGTTTGACTAAAGAATGTGCTCTGCTCCACTGAAATCATGTGACACGTTCCACAATTCAAGTTAATCTTATAACTGTTTAATACCACCATCTTTTGAATATCAATGCCATAATGCTGGATCCTGTGGCCTCTCCTCAGGATGTTATTGTCTGACATTAATCTGTCTTCCCACTTCCACTGGACAGTCCATCTGGTATCCAGCCTGCTTACTGAGTTTAGGTGAAGTCCCAAGACTGGAAAAACTCCCTTATTAGCCTCAACAAAAAGTTGAAATCCCTCATCAAAACCGCTAAAGCCAGCTATGAAGGCAGAATTGCAGCAGACACTAAAAACAACCACAAAGCCTTCTATAGTTATATCAAGAATCTTCATGGCAATACTCAGGTTTGGTCTGAGTTACTGCAGAATGGTACTTCCTATACTGATCCAACAGATATTGCCAACATATTGGCTGACACATTCAGTGCCATCTTTACCCCTCTCTCACCCTAAAGGACCAATCACAATACTGGAGGAATGTCTGGCACCCAGCATTACTGCAGCACAGGTTAAAGCTGCATTGTCCAAGGCCAAGAATACAGCTTCCATGAGACCTGACAATATCCCTGGATGTGTTCAGACCCCAGGAATTATCGCCCCATTAGCCTGATGAGTCTGATATGTAAGGCTATGGAATGCATCATCATGAACCTAATTAACAAGGATATAGGGAATCTCCAAACTCTGGATCCCACACAATTTGGTTTTGCGAATGGTAGAGCATGTCTTCTCAACCTGGTTGATTTCTTTGAGTCAGTCATCAGAGCTGCGGACGAGGGCAAGGCAGTTCATACAGCCTACCTATATTTGGCCAAGGCCTTTGATACCATTCCCCACCCAGGAAGTATTGATAAACTCACCAAATTAGGCATCAACCCCTATATTACTAGGTGAATTGCAAACTGGCTCACAGATAGAACTCATAGTGTGAAAGTAGCAGACTCCAAAGTCAGACTGCCAACCATTCATGAGTGGAGTCCCACAGGGATCGGTCCTGGGTCCTCTCCTGTTTGGCATCTACTTCTCAGAAGTTCAGGCCAACACAGAGGGACTCTGGCTGACCAAATTCACAGATGACTGCAAGCTGGAAGCCATTATTAACTCCCCAAGTGATGTAGACATTTTACAGAACGGCCTCACTGAGACCAATGACTGGTGTCGAAACCATGGCCTTAAGCTTAATGCCAAAAACTGCATCGTCATCCCCTTTGGGAAAACTCAGTTCCCACTAATTACCACATCGATGGGAGCCCATTGAACACTGAAGGTGTTATAAGAGATCTGGGGACACAAGTTGACAGCAACCTCTCCTTCAACCACCACATTGCCACTGTGGTCAGAAAGTACTTCTAAGTGGAACATCTCATTATCAAGGGT
Organism: Protopterus annectens; assembly: GCF_019279795.1. Classification (NCBI taxonomy): domain Eukaryota; kingdom Metazoa; phylum Chordata; order Ceratodontiformes; family Protopteridae; genus Protopterus; species Protopterus annectens. Next base: position 484,971,435 of record NC_056749.1, on the reverse strand, counting down.
TTTGCATCCAGGAAGAAAGAGGTCATCATCTCTTTCTACTCTACCATCATTAGGCCAGTCATCGAGTATAATGCCCCATTTGGCATGTACCTCAATAGACACATGCAACAGCTAGAAAGGCCACAAAAGTACCTCACGAAGAGGATCCTGGTCCTTAAACACATGTCCTACACTGACAGACTCAAAAAACTCCAGATATTCTCTGTCTCATATCATCTACTAAAAGGCAATCTCTGCTTGACTTACAAAGCCATGTCTGACCCAGCTCTGTTACAAATGCTACATCTAAAGAAATCCAAATCCCTCCACACCACATGATGCAGAGACCTCAACCTCATTACCACAATCAACAGAACATGCTGGAGAGACAGGTTCATAACCCAGAGATTGCCCATGCTCTGGAATAGACTTCCCATACATGTCAAACAGAGCACCTCACTGACCCTCTTCAAGAGGAATCTTGATGAGTGGATGGGAAATAGAAAGCTCACCCTGGAGATCACTTCAGTGGCTCTATTTGACAGAGGCACTGGGAACTAACATCAGCCGGCAAGATGCCAGTGCACTTCTATGGCTAGGCTTGTAAAGGCTCCAGGGCCATTAGCCTAGTACACACCTATGAACCTATTTTGCTAGGGGCATAGCTAAGAACAGAAATATCCCAGCATGGTCAGTGGATTTTACAAAGCCTGGAACATATAAATGGTTGAGTTCCATAGAAGATGTTGTGGAGACAGTTATTTAGGAGCCAGAAACTTGTTTGGATCATCTACATTTCCCACTCTGATGTTAATCATATAACTGTAATAAGCTGGAAGGACTAAGATTATGTGTCCTAAAGGGACAGCTACAGATTCTTAGTGGAATTCAACAAACCTTAGTTAATATTTAGTAGTGAATCCTTTTTTCTAGAGGATAAAGATAAAGAGATTCTGTTTTCTCAAAAAATCTTTATTAGTCAATCTCTCAGTGCTTATACATATCTTCCAAGGTTACAAAATACTTGGAGAATCCTACAAGTAGTGGCTTACATGATTGCCTTGTACAAGCAGATTAGTGTTCATTCTGTGTATCTTCTACATCTCTGTAGTTTCTCCTTGGAATGATACCTAGCCTTATGTGTGTCTGTGACCACCAGGTTTGAGTCATCTGTTAAGATGCAGTCCTGGCAGGATTATAAATAGTAAACAGGCCTGAGATATGTTTTCAGAGCAAATACGATCCTGTTTCCAAATTCCTCTACAGTTGTTTAGATAGACGATAATGTCAGAATCTCACAAGCCATTAAGGTATGCAAAAGCTGCAACAAGATTAGGATCTTAAAGCTTCTTTGGATTTCTCACTACTGACCAGCAGCTGGTCAGAATTATGAGGTCATAGTACTTACACAAACTTTCTCTTGATGAAGAAATTGTGCACAATCCCCAGTTCTGTGGCACAAAGGCATAAAGTCCTGACTGCAGCCAAAATTACCAAAATCTGAATAGTGAGGTGCTGGAAGTGCTGGGGATGGGACAGGGAGGGATTGAGCAGCCAGTGCCAGCTGTTCAACTGATTGCTACCACAAAACTGGAAGCTTGTATGGCATTGAAATACCAGGATGTGGGATGTTGGTTTTATGATTCCAACCTAGCAATTGTAGCCCCTCTGTGATATGAGTAGATGTGTGCTGACACATTGGGAGGGGTTAGAATGCTCCCACAAGGACACAGATGTGCACATCAACCACCAGGAGTAGAGTAAGAGAATTAATTGAAATGCCATCATTGTAGGGATCCTGCCTGAATGACAGCCATGGTCATCTCTCACCTGGACCCATTACAGAGGATCAAATGGGCTTTAGATGCATATGGGAACGCTTGATGGTTAACAGGCATGGAGGCAAAAATTATGCAAAAAAAAAAAAGAGTTGTGCAAAAACCTCTACCATGAGCAACATTCCCATAATCATATTTCAAACTCCTATGGTAAAAGACTAATGGTGATAGAGAAGGTAAACTAAACAGTCTTTAGAGATGCATCTGTATATAGGTGGTAGTAGTTTGACAGTCATCTGCCCCTTGGACAGGGTAAGATTACAGCTATAATGGCTGAACAGTCCTGTCTGGATCTCATCAAGTTTAAGTAACTGAAGGCTATCTCATTGTATCCTGTATGGATAGTCATATCATAAAGGATCAGATCACAGTCTCTGTAGTCAATGCAAGAAACACAAGGATTTTTGCACCACTGTATGTTTATACTATAATGGACAACCAACCAGTTCAGAGAGTGACCATAAAAAAAAAAAAAAAAAAAAAAAAAAGAACTGTGATGATCACCAAGGAAGATGTAAGATGAAATACCGGTGTCTCTTCCCTAAGCAAATCAATGTATGATCTGAAGACCAGCTAAAAAATTACAGAAGTACAGCATGTCAATGCTACATTAATACAACGGTACAACAGAAACATCTGAAAATACTGCCAAACAACATCCGTATGTTTAATCACAGCATTGAATAATGAACAACATAAATCTATACCCTGGTATCTGACTGAATATAGTAATTATTTTTAAATCCAGATGCAGTGGCTTTAGCTAAAGAATTCATAAAGGGATGCAGAAGTACAGCCCCTTCCTGCATGGGTTTGTGGCAGAAAAGCAGACTCTGACAAGGAATAACTATATATTAATCTTTCAGACATTCAGGCTCTAAACTGTATAAACTGCAGTTCCATGCATCAGAAAATTCTAGTTCTCTGTTGAACTATCCTCACATAAGTTGTAAAGTTAGACTATTTAGTTTCCAGCATATTTAAATACATATACATTTCATTCACCATACTTGGCGTTCATTAAAGCAGGCCTTTAAAAAATACAAATAAAAGCAAGTACTCAGCTCACCATATTGTGGCAGTGACAAGATGATTTAGGACTGGGGTTCACATTGAAGGCTGCACTGAAGGCCAATATTGTATAGATATGATCTGATGGCAAATGCAATTCCTGAGTTTTATTCCGGAAGATGATTTAGGAATTTCTGTGTAAGTACACCTAAAAGCAAAATGTGCCTGCTAGTAAATGAAAGCCAGTGGAGCCTCTTCAGGGAGTGGCAGAGATTATTCATTGTGGAAGATTTTACTTATTAAGGCATATATTTTGTTTAACATAGTATGTGGTCTCCTGATACTAAAGACAGGTCTATTATAAGCTATGAGAATAGCATACACTAAGGTCATTATGGAACTCCTTTGTCAATAGTCACTCTGGACTCCTCTGTCACTGTCAGTGAGAAAACAACAATATGTAAATATCTCATCAAAGTCTTCATTTTTTTCTTGCATTTTGTCTATACTGACATTAAAGGATAATGAGGCCTACAGTTAAAGTTTTACGTTCTTAAAAGAAGGTATATTTTCATAATTGATGTAACAAGGAGGCAATGTCCCAAGCTTGTTCTACATTATACAATTTGACTGGGACTCCAAAGAACATTAACTTTTATTTTGTTAGTGTCAATGTTCCTGCGACAGAAATATTTGTGTTTACTAAAGAAGATATTACTCAAGGCAGTAATAGAATAATCATTCCTAAACAGAGGCAAATCATCTACATATAGAAATACTTGTATGCCGGCAACCACCAGAGTTGAGGGAACAAAGGTCCAACATCCAAATAGTTTTGGATATATCCTTCCAGTCCTTAGAAAAGGATGATAAAGTTGGGTTAACCAAGGAGATGAGAGCTCCTTTTTGTGAATATGTGTTAGACCATTTGATTGCAAAAAGAAGTATTCACATGCTTAGAAAATGTAGCTAAGAGCATACCTTTGAAGAGGGAATAAGACGTATTTTCCAAATCAACAAATAGAGGAATCCATGCGTCTCTAATGGCATTTCTAAGAGAAACTAGAAAGTCATACAATTGCACAATAGCACTGTGTGTAACAGAACTGCTGTCAGTGCACTGTTAAGTGACCATGAAATATTAAAATGTGTCACTGACTGCAAAAGACAATTTCCTAAACCTGTTTATATGTGAGTTGCTGATGAAATAATACTGTAATATATCTATATATGTGTGTGTGTGTGTGTGTGTGTGTGTGTGTGTGTGTGTATATATATATATATATATATATATATATATATATATATATACAAACACACACACACACACACACACGCACGTACAGATTACAATGGGTACATGGAGGAAGTGTGTTTGTAGTACTGAACGATCATTTTATTTTAAAATTTAGATCTTTTTTGTACTTGGGTATATGCAAAGGGTGTGGTAGTGATGGATGGAACTTGTGACTATGCAAAATGGAATAGCCATTGTAAATGGAGGAATGTAACTGAATGGAACATACATCAGGAACTGCAGAAGGCATGAACCCCTGCATGGGAATTAGGAGCAGTGCTAGCCCACTCACGTAATGATTATGTGTGTTTAATGTATATAGTCATTTCTAAAGTCATTTTTATTGAGATCTATTTTAGAGTATTTGTCAAATTAATTGTTTTATTTTCAGCAATGTGGCCTTACTGAGCTTTGAGTCAAAATCTTCTGTTCTATAAATCAGCCTACACCCACAACAATGCTATGGCTTCACTATCTTGCACAGAAGCCATTACAAAGCAGGTCATAGCTTATCATTCACTCCTTCAAATGATCTGATATTTTTCTTTCAAGTAACTTGAACATAGTGCATGAGAGAATATTGTCATGTAATTATTATGTTTTTTAATTTTAGCTTTTATTATTCCATTCAATATACATACAAGTAATGTAAAAAAATGAGTAAAAGGGGGAACACAGTAACTCAAACAGACATCATATAGATCTATATGGCATGAATAAAGAAAATGGACATTTAATTACACTGCACTTTCATAAAGCTCTGTACTTTAACAGCCTTGTACATTTCAGTATAATGAAAGGGAAAAATAAATCTCATCGTCCTACTTCCTTCACAGATATTAGTTTAACACATATAAACATATTCCAAGTAGGAGCCATATTAAACCAAATGTACACATGGAGTTCAGACCAAAGATATTGTGCAATTTAGGCACACTTCTGATCCTCTTAACAGATGGCCTGTTAAATTCACCCACTCCTTAAATGGTAATGAGTCTCTGTCAATCCATTAAGAGACAATATAACATCTGACCATAGAAAAAAATAACAAATGTATGCATTAACTTCAAAGAGAATAAATCATCAAATAAACCTTTAATAGACTTCTTGTCAGGGCAAGGACCATTTGAGGAGTTTTCAAGCAGAGCTTTTTCTACAAGATTAAGACAGTAGTTGCAATGCTGAAGGTTTAAAAATGTCACTATAGGTTCCTCTGTCATACTCCGGTGATTTTTGGTTTATTAGTTCTGCTTAAATGATGGAAAGTAAGCAAAAAGGGGGACACGAAATGCTGATTCTAGAAGTATGGGGCTGCCAGAAGGTCAGACTAAGTCCCTGGCTAAGAAGGATTGTCTTGAAAGTAACACTGTGAATTTGCTGACTAAAACAACAATGGCAGCATGGTAGAAGAGAGAGTCAAGTCAATAATGTTAGAACTGCATAGGATCAACACTAATCCATGTAATACACTGGATTATATTAAAGTCAGCTAAAAGAATGAAAACAGCTTTGAGTCTCACAGTAACCAAGTAGATAAAATGCCAGCCACAGTACAATACCAAGTTTTATTCTAAACAATTCAAAAACAGTTTAGCGCTTTCATCCCACAGTGATAGGGACTTCTTAAGAACAAATCACATAACACAACCCTTATATACACACATAAGTACCAATGTACCAATTAAATACACTAATTAAAATTTAAAAACATATAGCACCCAATAACTTTTCTAAAAAATTATATTAAATGATACCACTACTAATTCAATAGCAAATACAAGTATATTTATCCTAATAAATTTTACATTTTTAGCACACCGTTAATATTGACATTTTCATTTATCCCAGGGTATTTTGTGGCATTTAATCTAAGCTGTCATTTGAGCTCAAAAATGTCCAAATGTTCAGCTACAACCATACCCTGTAGATCATTAACTATTCCTTGTACCACCAAATCCCCAAAAACATGGTCATTATGCAACTGTATATGCTTGTACAAAACATGTCATCTTCTCATTTTTGATATTTAATAAATGCTCGTAAATTCTCTCTCTAAAACATCTACACGTCTTCCCAATATAAAATACAAGACATTTTAAACATTTTGCCATGTAGACTACATTTTTACTTCGACAATTATGATGCCCCTTTATATAAGTGTCCCTTCCATTTAACTTGAATCTGTCCCCTGATACAATAACATGGGGGCATTGCGAACACATGCCACATTTGAAGTTTCCTTTATTTTTGTTGTTAATACTGCTGTCAATACTATAACTGAATTCCAATATGTTTTTAAAGGACCTAGCCCTTCTAGAAACAAATTTTGGTACATCACCCAGCTTTTCAACCACATTCTTATCGAAATGTAATATTTCACAATTGTTCGTAACTACTTCACACACACTAACCAAATCCTTATTATATGTGGAGATAAAGCACAAACCTCTATCTACATTTTGTAACGTTTCCTGGGATACAAAATTTACTTCATCATTAAGATTATTAATTCCCAATATAGGTTTGTACACCCCCTCCTGTCGTTTATCACTTATTCCTTAATTGTGTTCAATAACTCCATTGGGTAACCTCTTTTACTAAACATACCAAATATATAATGTATCGCTTCAATACATTCCTTTTCATGAGTGACCATCTTTGCATCCTACACTAATTTCCCTTTAACTATGTACTTTTTTGATGGTAGTGGAGCCAACTTCCATAATTCAAATAGGAATTAGAAAATATGGGTTTTCTATATATCCCATTTACCAGCCTTTTATTCTCTTTGTCCACCCTCAAATTCACATCTAAATACATTATAACTATTGTCATGGGTAAACTTAAAAAATTCCACCATCTCATTTATACACCTTAGAAATTCCACCAATTTAATTTTAGAATCTGTCCAAATCAAAATCCAGGTACCTCATAAAGTATTTTATACTATTTTTATACTCACTTTTAAATATAAATTCATTTTCCCAAAATGACATTACATAATTTGCAAAAATGGGGGCACAGGCTACCCCCATTGCCATATCAGTTACCTGTTTGTAGTATTGACCTTCAGAAAATAAATAGTTATTTTTAACACTGTTTCTATCAAAGTCACAGTCACATTGACCTGGTCCTGATCATTTTCACAAGTTACCAGCAATTGTGTTTCCAACCATACCAGACCTACTTCTTGTGGTATTACTGAGAACACGTTACATACATCAATAGTAAGTAAAATCCTGTTCTCTATATATACAATCTGATTTAAACTTGCCCGAATTGCCAAGAGTCCTTACAAATATATGGGAAGAACTTCAAGCCTTTTTTCATGTAAAAATCCAAGTATTTACCAATAAAACACATTTTTGCTCTCTTCTCATCAGCAATAGGTCTAAAACTAGAGTTATTTAAACCCTTGTGTATTTTAGGGATTCCAAAAATATTAGACACCACAGGATGGTCATTTTTCAAGTAAGTATAATCAATTTCATCAAGCTGCCCTTGGTATAACATATCATCTAACATCAAATCCACTCTCCTATATGAAATATTTATTTCATTCAAAGAACTTTCCTGGTAAGTGCCTTCCATTAATAAAGTTGCCATATTGTTATAATAATCACTTCTTTCCATGATGACCACTCCATTACCCTTATCGGGTTTCATCACCCATATGTCTTTGTCCATGGAAATATTAAATAATAGCACTTTCTCTTCTTTTGATAAATTATCACTTTCCTCTCTACATTTTGTATTTAGGATTTCCCTAAAATCCAATTCACAAGCTTTTTCAAATACCCCACCATATTAGATAAGAGGGGGGTTAAAAATACTTGGCTTTGTTAATCTAGTACTATTAACTTCATTTTTGGTTGCATAATTTTTAAACCACAAACATAAATTCAACATTTGCGTGTATAATTTTAAATCAATCAATAAATCAACCACTTTTCCCCTCCTGTTTGGTAGAAATGTGAACCCTTTTTCCAGAAATGAATGGCTGTGGGATAAAAGTGCTAAACTGTTTTTAAATTGTTTGGAATAAAAGTTGGTATTGTCGTACTGTGGCTGGCCTTCTATCTATTTGGTTACTAAGTTCCATGTGGTCAGTTTGTTTCATTTGGTTTGTGAAAGTGGAGAGGATTGCCGGAGCAGTGCAACATGTAAAATCCTGGTCCAAATGGGGATTTAACTGACTTACTGAAACAAGTGAGTCAGCAACTTGCTTTACATTCATTGCAAATTAAAAGTCTTCTGGAGAAATAATCCAGTGGTAATAATATGTTTGGTAACTTAGGCTAACCTTTAACACAGCCAACCTAACCCACCCAGCCTACAAGGTCTGATAACCCTGGGAGAGGGGGAGATGTGATAAATAATCATTAATGGGCAGGATGGAAGAACTACTCATACAGTTTTAACCAGGACAATGCTGAGTTTCATAATGTTGAGTCTCAACCTGTCTCCTTGGCAGAGAGACTTGAGGAATTTGAAAAAAATGTTATTGGTTTACAAAAAGTTACAGTTGGAAAATGGCTATCTGGAAAAGAATTTAGAGCTACAAACACGACTTACAGGTGTATGCAAGAAGCAAAAGCTTTTATTAACAAAATAAGCGCTTTCACATCTAGTCAAGACGCTTCATCAGATTCATGTTACAAAAATCTAACCAAATCCATTAAAACCTTACATGCATTGTAAATCTACCAATCAATAAAGAGAGTACATTAACAAAATGCATTATACATAGACAATGTATCTTAGTTATTAACATTTCTAGTCATACTTTAACTCTAGCAGAAATTTTGTTACTTGAGAAGGGCTTCTCATTTATAACTTCTCTAAATATCGATATTTTACATGTTGTGATAAATATTAAATTGTTCGCTAGGAATGTTATGTGGAAGTTTTTGTTTGATAGTGATAAGAACAATCATGATGTTATGATTTTTAAAATACCTAGCACGTTTGTCTGAAGAAGAGTTGTTGAAGCCAAGGGAGATTAAAGATTTTAAGAATGTTTTTTATAATGTAACTAAAGATAAACGCAATGCTATTACTACACTTCAGGAGAATGAGAATATAATGATTAGACCAGCGGACAAGGGGGGTGCTATCGTCATCATAGACAAAGAGAAATACATGAATAAAATGCTTTGCATGATGCTGAGACATATAGATTACGTACAATGTAGGAATTAGATAAAATCATTAAGAAAGTTCATGACATCCTACACAACATGTTAATGTGTCGCCAAATTGATAGTGATCTATATAAATATTTTTTTAGTTGAACACCCTCTTGTTCCTATTATAAGAGGTTTAACAAAAGTTCATAAGAATCGTTTAGACCCTCCATTAAGACCCATCATGGCCAGTAGAGGTTGGCTCACCAAACCCATCTCTATTTTTATTGAAAGAATGTTGAGACCCATTGCTGACAAGGTTGAGACTGTTTTGAGGGACACTGAAAACTTTCTATGTTCTCTTTCCAACTTTGTTTTTTCCAATGAATATAGAGCACACTGTTTATTTGTCACAATGGATGTGACATCTCTGTTTATTTCCATACCAAATGAAAAAGGGATTGATTATATCAGACAATTTATATTTAGGGAAAGGAATTTACATTGTGATAAAGTTATTCTATATTGTATGCTGCCTGATATTGTTTTAACACACAATGTTTATACTTATGATGGAAGCTACTATTTACAAACCAAAGGTGTTGCCATGGGCACACCTTGCGCAAATTCATATACAAGTCTTGTCATGGCTTTTTGGAAGACCACATATATATTAAGAAATGAGAGATATGCAAACCAAGTGCTCTTTTACAGGAGATTTGTGGATGATAGTTTTTTGTTATGGGGAGGTTCTACAAATGAATTGGATGTGTTTATTTTATATTTGAACAACACAACAGATTTTTTTTTACGATTTACATTTAATAGCTCTAGTGATAGTGTTGATTTTCCTGGATGTGAGAATATCCAAAGATATCAATGGTGTCTACTAACAATTTTAGTAAAGAGTGTAAGAAGAACAATCTTCTATTTATGGATAGCAGGCATCCCCCCATATTTATGACAATTTTGTCAAAGGACAGAGTCTACGAGTTTCCCGCTTAATGAGTTCTAATTTGGATTGTGATTCAGCCCTTAGGCAGCTAGGGAAAAAAATTGTGAATAGAGGCTACAAGTCCATAGAGTGTGATATGAATACTCTGAGAAATAAGCTTGAATGTGAAAGTAGAGGACACACCTTCTTTAGAGATAGAAAACTGCATGTTGAACCCAGTGATATATACTGTTATGATAGTCTTTTCAAGAAATGTAGGATGTTCATTCCCTTTACCAGAAATAATAGAGAAGTAAAAAGAGTTTTTTCCAGTAACTGGAAAGTTCTGTTAACTGATAAGTTGAAAAGAACTGTAGGGGAAACACCTGCCTTTGCTTATAAGAACAATGAATCCTTAAAAAGATTATGTTACGAGGAATGTGATAAGACTTGCATAGATTCTCAAAGGAAGGGAACATTTACTTGTAGGAAGTATAATTTTTTGCTCCTATATTGCTGACAGGAGAACATTTATACACCCCAGCATACAAATGGAATATGTCTTCTACCACTATGTTGATTGCGGTAGTAGAAACTTAGTATACTTAGCATATTGTCTTAGGTTTCCAGCATTCTGTGTGGGGAAGACCAATAGAACTCTTACGGAATGAATTAGAGAACATATTTATGCCATAAATAAAGAAGATGATATCAATAGTATAGCCAGACATGTGTTAGAGCAGGGGACACTGCATAAGTTCAGATTCCTAGTTTTAGAATTGGTGCATAGGAGCCCTAGACTAGGGAAGAATATGACTGAAAAATAGAGACTAAATGGATATATGTTTAGAAACAGACAAAAAGTTTGGTTTAAACAACAGGGTTTCAATCAAAGCTTTTTTAGCAGATAGAGCATTGAACAAATGTTTTTAAGTTAGGTAGCTTCATATATATGCATATGATTTCTATGGTGTTTTTTATGTTTTGTTTTTTCATGATGTTTTTGGATAATTGATTTGAGCTGATAATGAAATATGTCTTGTTTTTGGATTGCATATTCTGTTTATTTTATTTACAGACATATTTTAATAGATGGGGTGCTAAGAGAGTAACATAAGGTTAAAATTATTTGACTCATTAATGTACTCTATTGATTGATAAATTTACAATGCATGTAAGGTTTAAATGGAATTGGTTCGATTTTTGTAACATGAATCTGATGAAGCATCTTGACTAGACGTGAAAGCACTTATTCTATTAATAAAAGCTTTTATTTCTTGCGTATGCCTGTAAGTCATGTTTGTGCTCTCACTGTTTGTTTCAGTTACATTTTAGTATTTGTGTGTGAGACATTTTATCCTTGGGATTTTTGTTTGATTTTAATTTTGAGCTACAACAAGTTCCCTGTGGTTTACATTGTTAGAAGTGCACAAATGGAGCAGAGAACAACTTGAAATTTATAAGGGAACTACATAAGGTATTTGATCAAACTGGTTTAGAGGTCATGAAGCTTATGGTCAAATACAACAAACTAAGGTTGAAGAACTTAGTAAAACTGTTGGATGAACAAAATGCTTTTTTTCAAAGTAATATGGTGTTTGAGCGGTACAAAACTAACTATGACAACATGTTCTCCAACGTCATAATATATGTAAGAATATTTTTTTACGTAAAATGAACAAGATTAGAAGAGACATGGATGAGTATGCCAAGGAGAAGGTCTATCCACATTCGTTTGATAGTCATAGCAACGGCAATGAAGGCACCAATCATTGGATAAGGAGAGATGAGGAAGTGAGATCACCACTTTGGGTTTATGAAGCAAACAAATGGAAGTCCCTTTAGAATACAATATGAGACACTTGGAGAGGCTGAAAAACAAGGGGCAGCAAGTTCAGAATTATTCAGAGAACAGTCACAGGGATTATGCTGCCCAGGGGACAAGACCGAAGAATCGGAACTATGGGCAATATCAGTGGAGGAAATTATGGACTTAGCGATTTTTATGTGTAATGAACTAAGTGAAAACAAAGACTGTAAAGGTTTTTCCTGTGGTTGTGGCAGTATCGGTTCACAAAGTAAAGACTTGTATAAAGGACATGGCTCTTATGATAAAACCATTAGCAGTAGAGATGATAATTTTGATGTGTTTATGGAATGTATTAATAACATGGTTCGAAATGATTTTTTTAGTACCAAATGCTGTATTTAATACCGTTGGCGATTTTAAGGTTTATAACTATTCAAGCAAACAAATACACACAGCACACATGGATTTATTGGCAAAAGGGTTCACATTTGTACCAAACAGGAGGGGAAAGTGGCTGATTTATTGATTGATTTAAAATTATGTAAGCGAAAGTTGAATTTATGTTTGTGATTTAAAAATGATGTAACCAAAAAATAAAGTTAATAGTACTAGATTAAGCCAAGTATTTTTAACCTCCCTTTATCTAATATGGTGGGAGTATTTGAACAAGCTTGTGAATTGGATTTTAGGGAAATCCTACATACAAAATATAGAGAGGAAAGTGATAATTTATCAAAAGAAGAGAAAGTGATATTATTTGATATTTCCATGGACAAAGACATACGGGTGATGAAACCCGATAAGGGTAATGGAGTGGTCATCATTGAAAGTGATTATTATAACAATATGGCAACTTTATTAATGGAAGGCACTTACCAGGAAAGTTCTTTGAATGAAATAAATATTTCATATAGGAGAGTAGATTTCATGTTAGATGATATGTTATACCAAGGGCAGATTGATGAAATCAATTATACATACTTGAAAAAATACCATCCTGTGGTATCTAATATTTTTGGAATCCCTAAAATATATAAGGGTTTAAATAACTCTAGTTTTAGACCTATTGTTGATGGGAAGAGAGCAAAAATGTGTTTTATTGGTAAATACTTGGATTTTCAGATGAAAAAAGGTTTGAAGTTCTTCCCATATATTTGTAAGGATTATTGGCAATTTTTGGAGAATTTAAATCAGATTGCATATATGGAGAACATGATTTTAGTTACTACTGATGTATGTAACTTGTTCTCAGTAATAACGCAAGAAGCAGGTCTGGTATGGTTGGAAACGCAATTGCTGGTAACCGGTAAATATGATCAGGACCAGTTCAATGTGATTGTGACTTTGATGGAAACAGTGTTAAAAAATAGCTATTTATTTTTTGAAGATCAATACTACAAACAGGTAACGTGTGTGGCAATGGGGCAGCCTGTACCCCCATTTTTGCCAATTATGTAATATAATTTTGGGAAAATGAATTTATATTTAAAAGTGAATATAAAAATAGTATAAAATACTTTATGAGGTACCTGGATGATATGTTTTTGATTTGGACAGATTCTGAAATTAAATTGGTGGCATTTCTAAGGTATATAAATGAGACAGTGGAATTTTTTAAGTTTACCCATAACTGTAGTTATGAAACAGTAATGTATTTAGATGTGAATTTGAGGGTGGACAAAGTGAATAAAAGACTGGTATCTGGGATATATAGAAAACCCACATTTTCTAATTCCTATTTGGATTATGGAAGTTGGCACCGCTGCCATCAAAAAAAGTCCATAGTTAAAGGACATTTAGTGTGGGCTGCAAAGATAGTCACTCATGAGAAGGAATTTATTGAAGAGATACATTATATATTGGGTATGTTTAGTAAAAGAGGCTACCCAGTGGAGTTATTGAACAAAATTAAGGAAGAAGTGATACTCAAATGACAGGAGGGGGTGTACAAACCTATATTGGGAATTAATAATCTTAATGATTAAGTAAATTTTGTATCCCAGGACACGATACAAAATTTAAATAGAGGTTTGAGCTTTATCTCCACATATAATAAGGATTCGGTTAGAGTGTGTGAAGTAGTTAAGAAAAACTGGGAAATATTACATTTCAACAAGAATCTGGTTAAAAAGCTGGGTGATGTACCAAAATTTGTTTTTAGAAGGGATAGGTCCTTCAAAAACATATTGAAATTCAGTAATAGTATTGACAGCGGTATTAACAACAAAAATAAAGGAAACTTCAAATGTGGTACGTGTTCGCAATGCCCCCATGTTATTGTATCAGGGGACAGATTCAAGTTAAATGGAAGGGAAATTTATATACAGGGGCATCATAATTGTCAAAGTAAAAATGTAGTCTACATGGCAAAATGTTTAAAATGTCCTGTATTTTCTATTGGGAAGACGTGTAGATGTTTTAGAGAGAGAATTTACGAGCATTTATTAGATATCAAAAATGAGAAGATGACATGCTTTGTACAAGTATATACGGTTGCATAATGACCGTGTTTTCAGGTTTTTAGTTGTACAAGGAATAGTTAATGATCTACACGGTAGTGTTGTAACTGAGCCTTTGGCCATTTGTGAGCTCAAATGGCACCTTAGATTAAATGCCAGAAAATACCCTGAGATCAATGAAAATGTCAATATTAACAGTGTGCAAAAAATGAATAATTTAAAAGAATAAATATAGTTGTATTTGTTATTGAATTAGTAGTGCTATAATTTAATATATTTTTTTAGGAAAGTTATTAGGTGCTATATGTTTTAAATTTTAATTAGTGTATTTAATTGGTACACTGGTATTTATGTCTGTATATAAGGGTTGGGTTATGTGATTTGTTCTGAAAAAGTCCGTATCACTGTGGGATGAAAGCGCTAAACTGCTTTTAAATTGTTTGGAATAAAAGTTGGTATTGTCTTACTATGGCTTGTGTTCTATCTACTTGGTTACTAAGTTTTGTGTGGTCAGGTTGTTTTGTTAGCTTTGAGTTTCATTCTGACCAGCTGGTTGAATTGAAGGCAGGCAGGAAGGAGGTGGAATACAGAATAATCACCTCATGTGCAATACTGGAACTTTTTCAGGCTTGAATTATGGAAATAGAAGTTATAGTCACAAATAAAATTTTATGCTTCATGTATTCCTATTCCTGAAAAGGCTGAGGGGGTACGTTTTATGGAGTTCATGAACGATATGTTGGTGGAATGAAATGGACTAATGAGAGAAGAGATAGGAATTTAAACAGCCCACAGGATTATCTGCCAGTAGTCACTCTGGATGACATTTCCTTGTCCATCTTAGTCATTTCCACACGTATTAACTTATGCAAAAGATATTTTGTCAAAACATTGTGCTCCTAGAAAAGTAATGTTGTTTAACAAGTAGTGGTGTGATCATAATTATTAAACTGAAACAAGGCAAAAGAGAGCAGCTTTTCATACTGTAATGAAGCTATGTAGGAGAAATCATGTTAAATTCAACCTGTTGTATCTGCCTGCTTCAGAGTGACCCTTCTTGGGGAAGCAGTCGCATTTTATGCATCTTAAGATACAGATGCTAACCTCTATCCAGTGCTTTACAGGGCACCTGAGAGTACTGCAAAGGAAGAGTCTCGAAACACTTCAAGGCAACTGAGAAGGAAAAAAAACAGATGTTTTCCTGGTGTTTAAAAGAAAAACAGGCAAAAATCCCTTTTGCAGTGAATCAGAAAGAAGCAACACAGAAAGATTGTATCAACGACTGTAAAAACGTTGACCTACAACACTGACTGTATTGTCTGAATATTTTTTGGACATCTGGATACTTGGGTATTGTGATCTACCTTAACTGAATTTCAGTATATAACTCTGTGCTTGACTTATTAAGGTACTGATGACTCACTGAGTTCAGTGTAAATATATATATTTTTCTACATAGAAAGTCGTGTGCATGATTTTGGGTTACAGCACACCAATTTTTTATTTACTTTGCTATTTATACTTTGTTAACTGGTGGGAGACTTGAGGTGCTATTCATACTAACTAGGGGAAATTTGACCAGAGCACAGAGGAACTTTCTTTACTCTGTTTATGATGAGTGCCATGGAATCTTTTACACCCAGTAGAGCTAGCATCAAATCAAGCAACTAGTGTCTCTGTTTAACATCTCATCTAAAGGGCGGCAAACTCAGGATTGCAGCCCATCCCCCATGCTTTCTTGAAAAATTAAATCCATCTACCTATTGTGGGAATAGAAACAGCAACCTTCTGACTCACCAGCACCAAGGGGAAGTGTGCCACCTGTTGAATATAAGGCTTTGGGTATTTTCTACTTTAAGATTCAATATTGCAAGACAGCATTTTGCCTCTACACTACTGGTAATAACAAAGGGGACTATCCTGTAAGGAAACTGTTGTCTCAACCCCACCTGTCTGGGCAGGCAGAGGAATGTCTTGATTCAAATAAACTAAAAGAACATTGTACAAAAATAATCTGCAAAAAGACAGCCAAAGTCATACATTATATTTAACAAGAAATAACCTCAGTCTGTACAGCAGTGAATATACAAGGTAAAAGTAAAATGCAAAGGTTGTGAAGGGCTTAACTAGAATAATGGGTCTGTAACTTTTTGAGGTTATTTCATGTTGAAGGGAAAATATTTCAACAATAGCAAAACTATTAATTACCTGTTTCGCAGCTTTTAACCAATGGGATGAGGTATTTTGAATGTCTTATGCAGATAAGACAGTAATTCAAAGTGGGGAAAGAAGGATGCTCTGAAATGGATGAATGATGCAGTGGGGAAACTTAACAGGTGACTCCTGGCTACAACTAAGACTGCTGTGTATGTTCAACAGAATCTCTCTTCCATTAGAGACAACAGAATCTCTCTTCCATTAGAGACAGATTCCCCAAGATTCAGAAACATTGTTCAATGCCCAATCCTGTTTCTAGTAGCATAGCATTATGCATCAGCAAATCAGAGAACACTGAAATGCTACAGTGGTAAGAAGGCTCTAGCTTGTACTGCCAGACTGATTAGACTGTAGAAAGCCACATGCAAATGTGGCAGCCTGGGGATGTAGCCAATGAAGTTAGAGACATATGCTTCTCCAGAGCTTTCATCAGGAATGGAACAGTATAATAGAACAATTCAAAGAAAAGTTCTATTGCACTGTTTGGACAGTGAAGAGATAAAGGGTAGATCATATGTTGGCAGGATATACACACTGATGTCTGCAACAGGAGTGAGGTTGTTTGCACCACAGCAGTTAAATGCTGGAAAGCTGTATGTGAGAGTATTTATGTGTATCTGTAGGAACATGTTTGGAACCGTGTGTGTGTGTGTGTGTGTGTGTGTGTGTGTGTGTGTGTGTGTGTGTGTGTGTGTGTGTGTGCGTGCGCGTCTTTGGATGCATGTGCAACAGTATTGTCCAGACTGCAGGGAGAATAGTATTATGGTTATTTCCATTTGTATAGTGTTGCATTCAGAGGCATGCTAAAGAGCTGCTGAGTTTTGCTAAACACATTTTTTTTCAACTATCCATTCATCTAGTTTAATTAAAGCTAAAGATAATATAGACATGACATTTATGAACCTATGAACAATCAATCAAAGGGTCATTGTTGTTAACCCTAGGGAATATTTTAAGTAAAGTAAAAGACATATATGGGAAATGGAAAAATGTTTGTCTAGATCTGACACAAAGAATAATAAGAAAAATGTAGAAACTCAGGAGCCACGACTAACAGCTTCATTACATCACCAACAACACAGCACAATAAGCTTTCACAAAATGCTTCTTCAGATTGTTACATGGAATATTTTACCTTTGACAGCAGAAGTCGGAAGTCACTTACTCAGAGACATATTGCAAGGAAGCCAGGCTTAAAATATCACTGGGTATATTCAACCCAAACCATCACTCTAAATGAAAAGCCGCCCTAATAAAATAATTGGAAGGAATTAGAGGGATGTATAATCTATTAAGGGACACATGGATGGGCAGGAAAAAGGACAAAGGGGTATTGTTGGTGAAGCTAATAAAGTTGATAAAAAAACTCTAAAGAGATTAACTTGACTGAATGAGTTGGGTCCTAAAGAAATGTTAACAAGAGTACTCGGGGGTGCAAGCTAGAGAAGTTTCCAAAAGTCTAAAGGTTATAGAGGACTGAAGTATTCAGATCAGTTAATAATGAGAGAGAAATAGCTGAAGGTTTTTAAAGTAAACACAATCTAATTAATGACTAAAATTAGTTCTTTGGTGGACAGAAAATAGGCAAGAACAGATATGTACAAAAGAGTCATAAGTAAACTACATACAATTGTATTAGAAGGTGGCGTCAAGACTAACAGATTTAGAATTATTTGGGAGGGAAAATTAGTCAAATAAAATTGTCTATGCAGATTGGGAAAGACTTATCATGCTTCAAATGTAAAAAAAAATCTAGATTTTCTCTTGTAAATACTTTTTTAAATATTTTACAGTGTCATGGGACTCTCCTGAATGTATTTAACTGTTGCACCAATTGACTGGACATGTGATACTCTTCTAACAGGATATTTATACATACATGTTGGCAATGTCCTAAATTAGAACAATTTAGGGTGGAAATACATAACCTCTATAAAGTTATTTGATCTGGCAAAGTGGTAATCATAGCATTTTTTGAATGCTTATGTCGGATAAAACAGAGGGCATAGTGAAATGAATAAAAGATTTGATGGATTTTTTTCCATTTGTGAAAAAAGCAATTGTCAGAAAGTGGAAAATAAAGAAGCCAATGACACAAGATGTCAAGCAAATTATGAACAGATGAAAGAAATGAAACTTTTTCCATCAGATGTCAAATTATAAGGGAAAAACATATTAAAATAGATGTCTTGGACTTTGCAAGTTAAAGGGAACCTCTGAGTCATGAATATTAATTTTTAGCATTATTATATACCATTCCTCCTTATCTATTAAATGTTCCTTAATTAAAAATCCATAACAAGAAATGAGAACTCAGGCAACTTCCAGATAAATGAAGCATAAAAACCAAATTGAGTAAATTTGATGGAAAGTTCATGTAATTAGCATCTTTGTTACAAGATTCTCACTCAGTATGCTATTTTATATGTGAAGAAAAGGCCAGTATTCCTATCAGCTTAAGTATATAGAGAAGTGCAAGAATGTTCATATGCCTACCTTCCTGCCTAGAACCACTCTGTGCACTTTAGTACGTGGCACTTTGAACTACACCAACTAATGTATGGGACGGTCTATGTAAAAACATCTGCTGCAATGCCCATTAAGAGGACTTGCATAACATAGGATTTGCAGATGCTCAAAGTATGCAAATGCTAAGCTGGCCAGATATCAAAAGTTGCAAATGTGCATGACATTCTTGTAGTGTGCAC